>NC_136797.1:14158404-14225297 GCF_951216825.1 Electrona antarctica
CCTTTCATTATCTACCAGACCGGTGCCCAGCTGTATAGAGCACCGAGTCGGTAACGATTGAAGTTGGAGATCCATATACAGTATGCAATGCCCGTTGCAGTGTTGTTTTTGACGAAATTGTCAGTATATTTCATCTTAGTTTTAGTCATCATACCTTAGTTTCCTTTTAGTTTTCGAGGTAGTCGACAAAAAAAATTCGTCTTAGTTTTAGTCGACGAAAACAACACTGGCCCGTTGTACCCGTGTCAGAGTACCCGTTCCACCCATCTGTCTGTGTCCCTTTTTGCCCATATATGGAGATTTCTGTATCTGTCTCTCTGTGTCCCTTTATTCCTATATATGGAGTTCTGCGTCAGGCATGCCCAAATATGAAGTGATGTGATGTCAGAACGGGCCAGCTCCATATATGGAGATATAGGGGTGCATCAGGTCCAGAGCCCGGGCAGAGGCTTTTGTGCTGGTTCTGGACAACCAGCTATCGGACGGACTCGACACCGGGCACTGTCCTCCCTGTGGTGGTGTGGGATGCGTGTGTCGAATTTGAAGTCGGTGGGGCGAACGCTTTTCGAGTTACGTGGATGACAGACGTACACGCGTACGTATACAACAGATGTACGCACGTATACAGAGACGTGGCGCATTTATAGATGAATATAGAAATACAGGCCACGGACCTCAGCAGGCTTTGGCCGTTATCAAATGATTAGCGCTGTATTTAACAATGGGCTATCTGATTGATTTCCGTCTCCTTTTGACACTTACAATGTGTTTCCAGATGTGGATCTCTGTAGGCCTATCTACTATAATCTCAAATAGTAAAACACATGAGGGAAAAAAAACAGAAAAAAAGACAGCTTAGATCGGTTGTGGTTTTGACAGATAAGTAAGGATGTGACTGAGTGTGACAGAAAGCCGAGCTTGAGGTTATAGAGCAAAACAATCACCAATTAAGAATTGTTGACGGCATGACATTAACTTGCATTGGTTTGCATCCACTATCAGTTTAAACAGACAACTTGTCGTCACACTGCACTTAATCTCTCCTTTTATATGAAAAAGAAAGGCAATGGCATTTAATGTTTTACAAGTGATGCTGGCCAACATTATTAAATCCAACGCAAATCCTGTGAGTGAGTGAGTGAGTGAGTGAGTGAGTGAGTGAGTGAGTGACTGACTGACTGACTGACTGACTGACTGACTGACTGACTGACTGACTCTGTGTCTGTGTTTGTACCAAACTCGACGACCGTCTGACAGATGGACGGTAAAAGCATCTGCACATATTGGTTTAAAGCTCCCAAGATGGATTTTTATTAATGCCGCCCGCCGCCATTAATAAAATACACATATACATATGCTGTATCATCTTGTACGGACAAGATATTATCTTGTACGTACAAGATAAAATATATTTTGAATGCATGGCCATTCAGGGGCTCCGTAGTCGTGCAGACACCTCTTTATCTTCATATTTTTACTTTGTGTTAATTGTTACTACAGCGTCACACAAGCATTAAAAATGTGCAAATCTACAAGCTCGAAACGTGACGCGGAGCTGTGCGTTCTGAGCTTGTAGATCTGCTACTTTTGCTACTATTGAATTTGAATCCTTAAGGTGCGTTCAGACTTGAATTTAAATATTCGCCTCGGTTCGTCCCGTTTGTGCTGTGCCAGGTCACGCCACACCCGTCCGCGGCGCTCGCACAACTTCTCGTCTTTCCATTGTCTTTGTATGTAATCACGCCGCTCTAACCATCCAAGTCTGAACGCACCTTAAGAAGTAACAGTTTTGGACATAATGACAGGTTTACACCTGACAGACGATATATGGAGATATTTGTATCCGTCGGTCTTTGTCCCTTTTATGCTCAATGCGAATATATGGACATCCCTGATGTCATCATCAATATGCTCCTCCAAGCACTGCACTAAGTAGGGCCATGCGTTCCCAATGGGCATCGTTCCCAATGGGCATCGGCCTAGTCATCATAATACAATAAGAAAATTGAATCATCATAATACGATAAGAACATTGAATCATCTGGATTCGCCGCCAGCGGCCTAAACAGCATGCAATCGGCACTCACCCACTGATAATGAGTGCAAAATGACAAGTAGATCAACCGGGGCTGTCGCCCGATAATGCTCACTGAGCTCTACTCGACAGACATGAATGCCACTTACTGGGCCCTCTCTTTTGTAGTGCACCCTTATGCAACCATGTGTCCAGCCATGACTGAGCTCCTCACAGAGTCTCCAACGGTTCAGATCAGGTGAAATCCCACAGTCTTTGACTTGACGTCATTGCACTTAGAATAACCCAGGTATTTTCAGGTTCACACGGTACATTCATTTTTTATAAACATTCACATTGTGGCTTTTCTCATTGCACAGTCTGGGTCGTGTTTAGCTTGCTGGATCATTGAACGAAGGGTAAAGTGAGGACAGTGCAGGCCTGAGATGTACAGGTACTGCGCACGCACGCACACACGCACGCACGACGCGCACGACACTCACACGCACATAGCTGAGTCATTACGATGGCATCAAGGCCAACCAAAATACATTTTAGTCGACTAAATCTACAGTTGGCGCACGCACGCACGCACGCACGCACGCACACGCAAACTCTGGGACGGAGCATGGACAAAAAGATAAGCGCTGGCTGGTATCATCATCATCCATTCCCACTTTGAACGTAATCCTAGAGGCTAATGGTGAACTTACAAGCAAAACAAGGTGAAGCACCGTGAGAGCTTGTGTGAAATAAAATAAAATAAAATACATCCATCCATTAGAATGTGGTTACCTCTCTGCAGCCCCACTGAGATGCCTGCTGTCCGGCAATGAAGCCCACCAACGCAGGGTTAGAACTTGGGGTTGTGGCATCGTAGGTAACACTGAGGGGACATTCAGCGGTTGGCTGCGCTACGATCTCCCCAGAGAAGCCATTCTCCCGCCAGAAAGCCTAAAGAGAAACACATTACCTGAACTCGCATCATACAGTATGGACATTTCACAAATTATTTTGTGATTTAAAGCAGGCATGCAAGTGCATTCAAAAATAAAATAAACTAGAACTGCACTCTGTCGAGTGCTTACTTGCTCGTTGCACACAAGCAGAGCGTGCAAGTGCTGTAGACGGCTATAAACTTTCAAATCTTAGTCTCACATATTGAATTATTAGATTTAGCTATTTGCTACGTACCTTGCTTCTGAAGGAAAAAAAGTAGTATTTTTAAGTATGGTAAAATCATCGTTACGTCACCGTCAACTATACCCTGGCATTGGTACATATATTCATCACGTTATATGCTCATATGTCCATATATGTGTATATGTCTATATGTATGTATATGTAGTTTTCTGAGTGGTTGGTGGTATAATGTGATCGGCTGGGTGGTTTGATGCGTATGTACTTGACACTGAAACGTATCATCATTACGTCACCATCGTCAACCAATTATACCCTGGCATTGGTACATAATCTTCATCACGATTCACGGAAAACATACCTGCACGGTCAGCTTCCGTATGTCCGTATGACATCATATCACGTGCATTCTAAGGGACATTGGTACATATCTTCATCACGTCATGGGACATATGCTTCGTAGCATGACAAAAACACACCTGCACGGTCAGCTTGGGGCCAGCATATGACGTAATAACATGTGCTGGCCCCAAACACGCGCATCGTAGCACCTGACTGAAAACATGCCTTGCACGCTCTGCTTGCGCAAGTAAATACATTGCATGGATGCACCTGGGACGTATCCTCAGTGATGTATCCCAAGGTCATCAGGGTGTCGGGTCTCCCAACATCATACCCCTCACTCAGGCGACCCAGCCGGGGTGATCAAGTCCCGACTTATACTTCCCAGTAGCTACCCTCGATCAGTCCCATTAGGGAAAAACCAGGGCCACACAATCCGTTCCTCCCGAACTACTCTGCCGGGACTGGGAGGCACTATTCTGGCACGTGGAAGGACTAGGCTCTGTGGGTTGACTCCTGTCCGGGACCCTCCTACGTCTCACCAGGCCCACTCCTGCTCTCACCAGGTCCAGCCCCTGTGCGTCGCACCAGACTCCCAGCACCAGGCCAACCCATACTGCTCCCGGGTGCTCCGGTGGTCACCAGACTATACTGATTGTCACGTAGTCTATTCCTATGAGTCACTATAAATAGAATAACAAACAAAAATACATCGCATGGATGCACCTGGGACGTATCCTCAGTGATGTATCCCAAGGTCATCGGGGTTTCGGGTCTCCCAACATCATACCCCTCACTCAGGTGACCCTCCCAGACACTATTTTGTAATTAAAAGAATGCATGCATGTGCATTAAATACTACATCAGTACAAATTCACTGGGATGTGGTGCAGAAACAAAAATTACCCTGTTCATTTGCAAGATCTAAACAGCAAATTAACATAATATAAAATTCATTATTTATGCATATAATATTAAATACCTTTTTGACTACAGCCCAATTGCTCATTGAGCATTCAGACTGTAGCAATAAATTATATGAAAAACACATGCATCATTTTCAATCTGATTAACCCAAACAGCAGGATAGTATGATTGCATAGGTCGCAAAGATCTCCCACATACGTTACATTAGCCTGGCTAATAAGCCAGACTAATATCACACAACACTGTCGCGGTATATCAGTCTGGGCTGGCTCCACTTGGATTTCATTTCCCGGGGAACATTTTCTCTTTGACGCAATTGGTCAGAGCTACTGTCAGTCAAAAGTCTCAAGCATTGAACGTCACTGTACCAAAGCCCGCCTATATTGCATACCGTGTCCCGATTGGTCCGACCTGTTCTCTGCTGTAGGAAAGAGGCGTTTTGCCAACGGCTGATTCGGTCTGGTTTATTAACCAGGCTAACGTTACATGTCTAAGCGACCTTAGAAACTTGCTCATATTCACTTCCTCCATTCACTGTCTATAGGGGAAATGAATGGGAATTTCACACAATTGCGACAAATCTTTGTTTCATTCTTCTAAAAGTCTGATGTTTTCATTTTTACAAACATTACTCAAGATAAAAGTAAAAGCTGTCAATATTTTACTCGAGTAACAATACTAAAGTAATTGCTTTCAAACAGACCTAAGTGTTCAAAGGTACATGCTGTTAAAAAAATACTTTTAGTTTTGAAAAGTATAAGCAAAAGTACATTTGATTCTTCAGGTCAACCAGCAGGGATCACCACACAACGACAAGGACACACTCCCCCCCCACCTGTGAAGCCAATTGTGCTCGTTGGAGTGGCAAAGATTATAATAGGATCTCTATGGCTTGTAGAACAAACAGATCCACAATTATGTTTTTAATATATATATATATATATATATATATATATATATATATATATATATATATATATATATATATGTGTGTGTGATGTGATGGGGACTATCGTTAATTTCAGTGAACCGGATCATCGTTCGTTCAGTAAAAAGTCCCGTTCATTCCGTTTGTTTGGTAATCCCAGAGGCTATAGGATCTCCCCCTGTCGTTCAATCGTTCACGTGACATACCTTGAGGGAAATCTATTGGCCGAGCCAGGCCGGCCGTCACTTCAGGCTATGGGATTGTTGTTGCGAGGGATGGGATGATTGATAATCTCTCTAGCCTAGCACAGTTATAGAGCGTCACAGTCCCGCCCCCTACCATGGCCCAGGAAATGATTCTCCGTTCATTTTCCTCAGACATTTCAGAAAGTATTTATTTAAAGACGTTTACGCCGCGGACAAAGCCAACTCGAGTCGTGACAAATCATGACAACAAATAATTAGAAAGAAGAAAAAAACGGCAGGTTACAACACTTTTGTTGTTTTTCTTGGTAATGTATACTATATTTGTATACTATACTATATTTTCTCCCAGTTTATGGCTACCAATTCACATGCTTCACAAAAAGAAAGCAAATAGTGCGTCCTTGAATTAACAACTGTTTATTCATACAGCTGCCGGGTACAGTAAGTTGACAAAGCACGCGTGCTCATTTAACAGGGTTACGTCTTACTTTTATGCAACCTCAAAACTGGAGCCAGGTGGTGCGTAGGTGGTACATCTAGCTATTAAAATAGTGTGATACTTATCATACTGTCAACATCGTGAACCATTCAACGATGTGATAATCATTGTGATATTGCACCACAACAGCCAGATGGACAGATTATTATTATTATTCTTTTTTTATTATAGCAGCAATAGAACTTTGAAACACCAATATGAGTCATGTTCCATTATGTCCTGTTCTATTGGTTGGGATTACTTTGCCTTGACATCCATTCAGACATGGACTGGGAGTCTGGGGCGTACGGTACACTAGACAACAGATGCCTGATAAAGGATGGCTGGGGTAAACGTTTAATTGCTGGTAGATTGCATATTCACTCATTATATTCACTGCTGATGAAATTATTATCCGGATACCCACTGTTGGACTGTTGAAGGCCAACTGACATATTGTATCAGTCAATACATTTTCACTGTTGATACTCGATACTTATATCCATATACCGTTATATATTCATGGATGTTACTTCCACTAGTGATAAATTGTATATTATATATATTTTTTATTTTTTCACCTTTATTTTATATTTTTTATGGAGGGACAGACAGTAGGCTGACAGGAAATGGGGAGAGAGATGGGGGGAAGACATGCAGTAAAGGCCGTCGGGATCGGGAGTCGAACCCGCGGCACACTGCCAGACTGGATTACCAGCCAAGGTGCCTGGACCACTGAGCCATGGCCCAGTATATTTATTGATATAATATACATAATATGTTAACTCAGTTTGACCACGAGCGTCTAGTGTCAGAAGTCTATTTAGGTATGAGAGTCCCGTCTACAGTATCTCATACCTAGCAAAAACCTTCTAGTTATATTTATGCTACAGACGAGAGGCTGGTCTGCATTTATGCGAGTCCCGGAAGGTCGACAGTAACATTAGCTCTAAATGCAACGACATTAGAGCTATGGACATAATGGTCTGCTCACAGACAGGACCCTAAAAAAAAGCCATTCGACAACTCCAACTGATTGAGAACGCCTCTGCTAGAGTCCTTGGCGAAAACTAGAAAATGCGATGTGACCACATTACAACAGTCCTTAAATCCTTACACTGAATACCTGTCTGTCAGAGAATTGATTTTACATTGGTGTTATTTGTGTGCTGATCACTTCGTGGCTCTGGGCCCAGCGACATCTCGGAAATGCTGCCTGGTGCCATATCAGCCTTATCGGGTCATCTGAGGCTGAGCTACTGGTTGTCCAGTTTAATTTCGACCCGATACTAGATTCTACAAATGTCTTCTAAATCATGATAGTTTTCAGAAAAACGTATGTTTCTATATCAGTTCTATTTCATGTCAAGGACCCCCAGAATTATATGCAATTGGCCCCGGATCCCAATCTCAAAATATGTTGTTCCAGGGACCTCCCAGAAGCTTTGAGTTAAAAGCGTTCACTGGGAAAGAATATATATTCAAAGATTTGCACACATTTTCAAGATTTTTCAAAAATAGCAGACCTACAAGCTTGTAGCTCGTGGGCTTGTAGATCTGCTATTTTTCAATAGCTAAAGTATAACATAATGCTTAAAACACCAAATGGGGTTCCCACCCAGAATCCCACCCAAAACACGGAAAAGCAGCATTTTACTACCATGCAACACAGACATGGAATAACCTCCTTGATCACCGTTTCCCAAATAGAGGGTCGGGACCCATTTGTGGGTAGCAGATTTTTTTTATGGGTCCCTTATGTAATTATTATTATTTGAAAACATTTACAAAAAGCATTCCCCAAAAAAGAAAAAAAAAGCATGAATTGAAAACAAAATTCAAAGACTTTATCAGTAATGTAGGGAAGAAATTAAATAAATAAATTCCATAAATTAGAAGCTGTGAAAGAATATATGTGACCAGATTTGACTGAGAGCCTGCCATCACGCAAACTACAGCTTTCAAAACTGAACAACCAATATGTCAATTTGAAGCTATGATTCCCTGCTTTCATATGACATGAAAAAAACGAAAATTCAAAAGAAATCCAATGGCAGTCCCTCAGTCAAATTTACGTTTTCGCGATTTTTCAAAAATAGCAGATCTACAAGATCGTAGCACGGCACTTGGTGCCGCGCTAGATCTGCTATTTTCCAACAGCTAAAGTATAAAGAAGCCCCATAACCTAGCCAATTTTAAGTCAAAGTTAAAAACATGATTTATTCCACTCTGCCTAATATAGAACAGATATAGCCTACTGTAGGTCTTGCCTACTTGGGCTAAAAATGTCTTTAGCTGAGCTGTGCCGTTTTAACATTTCACCTTTTCTTATTTGTTGTATATTCTAAAGGTCATATAGTGTTTTCTATCCCATTTTATCCGTTTTAATTCGATCTAAATGGTCATTATTTTTGGCCTTTCAAAAGTGTATTGTTTGCGTTTTGATTGTAATTACATTATGAATCATTTGGTCCAACTGCTCAATACAGGGTTCTTGCAACATTTTGAAAGTAAAATGTAAGACCCACAGGAACCCTGTGGGTTCTGTAGAGGCGCTATGTAACAAATGCTGTCTTGCCCCATTTTCTTTTTCTTTTATTCATTATGATCTAATCATACCCGTATCTATGCTCAGGCTTACATGCTTACTGCTGCTGCTACTAATCCTACGATACCTGAATTTCCCTCGGGGATCAATGCAGGTTTATGTTGTCTTATTCAGTTTACTGAATCGGAGCCTAAAGGCTACTATGATACTTCAATGATCCCAGGACAGCATGACGAGGACCACAGATGTATTACAAATGACTCCTAAAGTAGTTATTTGACTTGCATGCAAATGTTATATCTCATCAGCAGGCAACTAATATTGCTTTAAGTAATATGAAGTGACTTTAGAGAAAAGGTTGATTCATCTCCAATGTGGGGTCTGTGGATCCCTAGGGGGTTCCAGGAGGTCCCCAGTAAAACGTTGATCAGAGTTTCTCTGTTGCCTACAGTAAGGGAATTCTGGAACAAATGACAAATGCCGAACAATAAAGATTGGCTTAGATTGGGGTCACATTTATGGAAAGATGGGAAATTGACATACTAGTTCAGTTGGTGATAAAAGCATGACATTTGGCACAGATGAACTTGAAATATAACCCTAATTGATAATCAACCTCAGGCCACGCATAATTCCTATAATTGCATTTTGCGTGGTCCAAGGTTGATTATCAATTAGGGTGGTAAACGTCATCTGTGGATTAACCATGAGCAGATGTACATTTATGCAATTTATTGGCCACCATATTGGTTATCTTACTTGGTAGAAATACCTACAGAACATATTCTCTTTCAAAATGAGGAAAGATTTACAGCCCCAGCAGATCAGTCCAAAATGTAGGTCCAGTTGCAGACATTTTGAAAACGTGCGGGCCATCTTGAAAATGTTGGAATTCTGCGTGGCATGAGGTTGATTATGGGTCATAAGGTCATCTGTGCCAAATGTCATGCTTATATCACCAACTGAACTATCATGTATTAAAAACAGCAATTTCCCACCAAGTGGGAAACCATAAATATTGCAGGCTATTCCATTTGTATCAAAACATGCTTGATGAATGCTGAAGGCTACAGTGTTCGTTCACACTCACTCGATTATGTCTTGAATTATGAAAAGTTTCGATACACAAACTGAATGCTTTGAAACCGCAAACAAACGGAGACCTCTTGCAATACATTTTGGAGTTTCCGAACTTTAAAATGTAACTAACTATGTATGGGTCTTTTGAAGTCGATGCAGCTACTGCGGAAGGCAGGAACCGAAACATTTTATGTTTAAAAATATGTATTTAGAGAGAGAGAGAGAGAGAGACTTTTCAGGAAATTACAAATATATTTATTTTTTCATGAAATGGAGAAAGCCTTATATATATTTTTTTAAACAAAGCAATACTGCCTCATCAAAGTTGGTATTGTGACATATATATACTTATATATTGTCAATTACTTGCATGAGTAGGGGAGAGGTGGTGGAGGTAGCTGGTTTAGCAGACAGTTTGAGGGTCCAATGGAGTTGGAAGAGGTTTTGTCCGAACACTTTTTGAGTGGTGTAAACCACTGGCTTTGTTAGTCTGTCTGTCTTTCTGTGCTCAAAAAATGAGCATGGTTGCTATGGTCAACCAGTTCACACGGGTTTGATTTCATTACGTCAGACCACAGTTGATCAGTCTATATAAGACCTTACACCACTCAGTTCACACGGGTGTGATTTTTACTATACTACTTACTACATTGGTTCAATATTTTCGAAACAACACACATACATTATGAGTTAGGTGGTTTCCCCCCCGACAGCAACGATATATGTGTGACTCTTCGCTATATGGAGAGATCCAGCATAGGGTTGAAACTAGAAGATAATTTTATGGGTGAGCAGCAGTGCACACATTGGTTCTTAAACAGGGTTTCCTTTTGAAGTGCGACATGCTGCCGCATGTCACTATACTATATTCCCTCAGTAGCCTCGTATGAAGAGTACAATCACACAGTAGAAATGAACAGAGAGTATATATAAGCTCTGAGAGGCTGTTGACCAGTCGGTCGGCTGGTTTACTCTACTCTAACGGCTGGTCTACATCAAAGCACTACTTTAATCCCAAACAACAAGTCTCACTCATCCACTGGGGAGCGGTGGGAATCACACCATGACCTTTTCCTCCTCCGGCACCATCCTTGGGCCAAAAGGTACTTGTAAGCAGGTGGCAGTGCCGCTCTGAGGATTATGCGATTGGCGGCAAAGCAGGCGATAAGAGCATCTCAAAGCAGGAGAATGTCTCTCTCAACAAACATAAAGGATAAGTGACTTTCCGCTGGGCGGAAGCCAATCAGATTGTTGAACGCGATGTAAGCAAACCCTTTCATCGGTGGCACGCCACTTGACATCAGTATTGGAGAAGTCTTATACCCGCTTTGCATGACGCAATTCTGTATTTGGACGGATACTACGGGTCCTACAAATCAAAATGAAGCCATTTTGTTTGAGACTCCTGCTGGGTTTTAAATATTTAAACCGTACTGTGTTTTTGGTGACCCCACCACCCACTAGTGGTGATGGACATTCTCTTCACTTACAGTTGGAGGCCATCGATATTGTCCTTTTCTTTTTGCTGAGGTTTGCGTGATCTGCGCAAAAGGACAGTTAACCCATTTTGGGTGGGAACCCCTTTTGGTGTTATAATTTAGCTATTGAAAAATAGCAGATCTACAAGCTCATAGCGTGCCACCGAGTGGCGCGCTACGAGCTTGTAGGTCTGCTATTTTTGAAAAATCGTGAAAATATTTATTTCAGAAAACTGGAGGATTTAGAAGGATTTTTTTAAATTTTGAGGTCAGGCCTAAATGGGTCAAATGATAAGGGACAATATCGGTGGCACCCAACTGTACTGTATCTGCATCATAAATAATAAATAGCTACTAATAGAGGCTATGCACATGACATCATCATCATACACAGAAGTTATGTGGGAACGCCTGCTGAGTGGCAAAAAAACCCTACTTTCTGGCCTTGACAGCCCATACATCCAAACAGAAAAGTCCTATCTGACTGCATTAAATGACATTAAACGGCGTAATGCAGGTATAGTTCCGACAAAGCAATCAATCCGATTGGTTGAAAGAGGCTCACTACCCGTGCTTAAACCAGCATGATGGAACACCTAGCCTTGGGCCTTAATCCCATTTTTAAAAATGATTACTCTGCAGTCGCACGTTCAGACCAGATAGGCACAGCAGCTGTGCCTGCAGCTGTGCCTGCAGCTGTGCCTGCAGCTGTGCCTGCAGCTGTGCCTGCAGCTGTGCCTGCAGCTGTGGCTGCAGCTGTGCCTGCAGCTGTGCCTGCAGCTGTGCCTGCAGCTGTGCCTGCAGCTGTGCCTGCAGCTGTGGCTGCAGCTGTGCCTGCAGCTGTGCCTGCAGCTGTGCCTGCAGCTGTGCCTGCAGCTGTGCCAACAGAAACAACTGCAGCCTGTACGGTCAGGAAAGAGACAAAGTTAAGTTCTGCAAGCATCACTGAAGTATAAAGATGGGGGGAGAGAGAGAGAGAGAGAGAGAGAGAGAGAGAGAGAGAGAGAGAGGGAGAAAGAGAGAGAGAGAGAGAGAGAGAGAGAGAGAGAGAGAGAGAGAGAGAGAGAGAGAGGGAGAGAGAGAGAGAGAGAGAGAGAGAGAGGGAGAGAGAGAGAGAGAGAGAGAGAGAGAGAGAGAGAGAGAGAGAGAGAGAGAGAGAGGGGTAGAGGTACTTGTGCAATCATGTTCTGGAACACACTTCAGGCGAAGGAACGTCTCAATTATGACAGACATCCTTTAAATAATTCAGTAACGGTTGATAATAGCTCCACGTGTGTTGTGCCCATGGCCTGCTCTGTGTAGTACATGACACCAGGGACGGATTAACCACCACCAGGGCCCCTGGGCCGGTACATTTTGCAGGGCCCCCATAGCGCGCTTTACCACCAGGGCCCCTGGGCCGGTACATTTTGCAGGGCGCCCCCCATAGCGCGCGTGCGCGCGACATTTTCGTGTTTTTCTGTGTTTTTATCATATTTTTTACTTAAATTTAACAAAATCAATGGCCAATGAAGGGCCCCAGGAGCCCTTTTCAGGGCGTCAAACCCAGTACCGCACGGTTCAATTTCCCCGAAGGGCCCCTGAGAGCCAAGGGCCCCTAATTTGTCCCTGCATGACACACCAGAAACTAATACAGACAAAGATATACTGCCTACTGGCAGTTGGAAAGAAGTCGACTATGAAAGCTCACAGCTAAAGGCACATGTTGACTCTTTGCTTACGCAGACATGGTGTCAATGCAGGAGGAGCAACTCAAAGACAAAGACCTATACATCATTACAGTCAGGCACCTTTTTGCAAGGGGTATAAATGTATGGTAGATTTATTACCACTCACACAAGGTGCAGCGCAGAACAGTGCCATCAGCTGATTGTCAGCTGCAGTCTGTGCAATATGTTTAGTGAGCAACCTTCTAATGGAGAAAGTACGTAATAAATAAATACTGAAACCAGATATAATCCTTAAGAAAGGTTTATGCATGCACTAAATGTAAACTCTAAATTTCCATTTTCCAGCTATTCAGTTGCAAAAATAAATATCAATATATGTATATATTTTTTTAATGATTTCGGGACCCCCAAAATAATTTCGGGACCCCCCAAAATAATTTTCGGGACCGCCCGATGGGTCACGACCCCCAGGTTGAGAACCCCTGGCTTAGGGCAGTGGGTTTCAACCCTTTTCACATCAAGGCCCATTGTTTATTCTGCATTTGCGCCACGGACCACCTTTGGATGAGATCAGTCAGACCCAAAGATGTTGTCATTGGATAAGATTTCGTCCACAATGAGAGAGAACAGGCAAACATTGATCAAAATGACAATTCTTCTGTATTCTCTAATTGCGTAGACTTCTTGTAAATTAAGTAATGCAGTTGTGTAACAACAATTTAACTCTTGAGAGCATAAAATGAAACCAAATGGACCCTTACGGCTCCATGTGGTTTCATTTTACGCTCTCAAGAGTTAAAGATCTATAAATAAGGGTCTTCTACAAGCTCATAGCGCGCGCTACGAGCTTGTAGGTCTGCTATTTAAAAAAAATCATGAAAATATTTATTTCAGATAACTGGAGAATTCGAGGTCAGGCCTAAATGGGTTAAACTGAAGTACCACCTCAGAAAATATTTGGCTCTCCAATTAAGTACCACCATAACAACTGATGTTAAAATACAGGAGCCACCACTGCTGCTTAACGACTCTCCTGAGGTCCACCTTCACAGCAGCCTCCAAGGTCAGTGGGTTGGCTGCTAGCCCCCAATCTGTGCATCACACAATTAACACTGTTGACTCTCCTGACCGCCCAGCCCCGGGCATGTGTACGCCATTGAACTCTGTCGTACGCAGTGGTGGAAGAATACTCACATTTTCTACTTGAGTAAAAGTAGCAATGCTGCAATGTAGATACTCTGTTTGCAAGTATAGTCCTATATTCAAAATGTACCAAAGTATCGACATCAAAATATAGGCTACCAAAAGTAAAAGTACTCACTGTGCAGAATGTTCCATTTCACAATGTGAAATGTATAATTCTTATATATAAAGTATATATTTGTTAATATAGCCGATATCATTCACAATGAGAGCTTGTAGATTGGCTATTTTCAAATTACTGAAATATATAGGGCTGAAGTGGTGTATGTGTTTTGTAATAACAATCAAAAGTAACTACCTAAGGTTTTCATAAGTAAAAGTACAATATTTCCCTACATTATTATACAGAAAATGTCCTGAAGTAAAAAAAAAAAAAAAAAAAAAACCCTCAAAATTGTACTTAAGTACAGTACGTACTTGAGTACATGTACTTAGTTACTTTACACCACTGGTCGTATGATCACGTGATTTCATAAAAGCTTCAAGTGATAAAGACATGACCTTATAAACACCTATCCTCTCTCTACCAAAGGGGAGTTGCAGGCTGTATGATTGGCATATATATTTTGTTTGTGTTTCTCATACAGTATGTATTGGGACAGCATAAGGTAAAACGGTCTCAAAATGTATACCATTTCAGAGGAGACTTTAGCGCCACTGGCTTAGCAGTGTAGTGGATAATCCTACAACAATGACATTGTCGTTGACACCAGAGAGTGTCTTGATATCGATTGGGGGCCCATCAATACTTAAATATTTAGAAATAACTCTCTGTAACTCTGAAGCTGGGATTTATGAATTCCAGGAGCCTTAATTCCCACACCCCAAATGAATGAATCAATAGTCTCATATATTTGAAAGATTTGGATAAAAACAGTGGGATATACTGAAATATCAAGTTTACCGTTGCCAGTTTGAACCCGGGCTCCCCCAGAGTTAGTGTCGAAGTGTCCTTGAGCAAGACACTGAACCCCTAATTGCTCCTGAAATGGGTGAATGAACAATCTCTGTAAAGCGATTTACAGAGATTCATTTACCATTTAAGGGAGGGAGGGAGTCAGGAAGGGGGTCTAACAAGGAGAAAGAGGGAGGCAACAACTCGGCCATTGCTGGGTACTGATGCCTGAACAGTGAACACACGCTGATCGATGCATCGCAAAGCTACACACTATCAGCGCAATAACAATGCTGGGCAAGCGGTTTTGCGCTCGTGTCAATTTACCTTGGATGTGTGCTGCATAGCCATTTAAGGAATGGGCCAGACGGAAAGACTAAGCCAAGGTTAACCTAAATTATGGTTCTTGGCCATAATCTATACATTTCTGGATAGGAAAACATTCATGACAATAATGGCAGCATTTTGGCAGCAGTGCTTAGTCCAGCCTCGTTTCAAGGGTGTCTGCTACTCATGGTGCAATCAGTTCACAAAGCACCTGAAAACAGGCTTCAGACTTCATAGAACAAAGCTGCCAGCGTTCCAATCAATCTCTCCATATAGCTTGCCTGTCACCTTCTCGTGATTGAGCTGTGCGTGGTACAGAAGATTGTGAGTGGCGCTCTCCTTCAGTCAGTGCATTACATGCATGCACTGTATGCCGGTTACTCCCCAGTCCCCACTTCAGGTAAATGAGCAAGCTTGTTCCTTGTTCCTCATCACTCTTAGGCGATTAAGAGAAAACCGCAGCTCGATTTATTTCGGAAGAAAATAGGATAGTTGGCCATGAATACCCATGCCTGGCATTAGCCAGACGACACGCAACGTGGATGCCAGGCTAATGAATACCACCGTCCCCATTTAGACCTGAAAGGTTGATTTAAAAAAAAAAAGTCTTCTAAATCCTGACAGTTTTCTGAAAAACCTATGTTTCTATGTCAGTGGTGCTCAACCTATTTCATGTCAAGGACCCAGTTCACAAAGTACGCTGGCAGAATTATTTGTATTTGGTCGCCGACCCTCATCTGAAAATATGTAGTTAAAAACGTTTGCTATTTAAAGAATATATATTCAAAGATTTTCACAATTTTTCAAAAATAGCAGATCTACAGCTCAGGTTCATAGCGCGGCACCCTCGCGCTATAAACCTGTAGATCTGCTATTTTTCAATAGCTAAAGTATAACACAATGCTTTAAACACCAAAAGGGGTTCACGTCCTGAATGGGTTTAAACGTTTTTTCTTTTTTTTCCTTCTTCTGTAAGTGTACACAATCATGTTTGGAAAACACCCTGTGTAAGGAAAACAACTCTCTCTCACTCTATCAGACCTTACTTCACACACCTCCATGTCTGGTCTAGAAGAATCCGCCAGAAATACACATGCGTGTCCTTGTAGGCTCAGGTCAAATACGTGTTGGGGGGAAAACACTTTCCTGTCTCTGGTCGGCAATAATCTCCATATAATAATCACCTTGGCGTGCTACAGACGTGGGTGTTTCTAAACTGCCTGTACTGTAGGCCAGGGGTTCTCAACCCGTGGGTCGCGACCCCTCGGGGGGTCGCCAGATTATTTTAGGGGGTCCCCAAATTATTAAAAAAAAAAAAAAAGATTTATTTTTAAATTTTATTTTCACTTTTTTTCAAAAATAGCAGACCTACAAGCTCGTAGCGCGCCACTCGGTGGCGCGCTATGAGCTTGTAGATCTGCAATTTTTCAATAGCTAAATTATAACAATGCTTAAAACACCAAAAGGGGTTCCCGCCCAAAATGGTTTAAGGTTATTGTAGCAGTCAATTTATATTGGGGGTCGGGAGGGGGCGGGGCGGGGGTCCCGAGACATTGCCAAAGCATTTCCGGGGGTCCCCGGCCAAAAACGTTGAGAACCCCTGCTGTAGGCAGGCAGACCGAGACGCGCAGAACAGCAGAGATAGAGCGTGGCTGCGTGCACAAATATTACAATTTAATGGATTCAAGCAGACCTCAAGCTCTCACTCTACTATTGGAAAGGGAGGAATTACAAGCGAGAAGCAGAGCTGTTGTGTTCCTTAAAAGTTACAAACTGAGCTGTGGCAGAAAGGAAGGATATATGACAGTCAAAAGTCATGTTTGGAATGAAACCAAATGCATGTCAAATACATGAATATTATGAAATATCTGTGCGAGTGTATAAATTGTACAATGATAACATTGAAGACGGTGTCCTGCCTATAGTGCCGACCACCACAAAGTCTATGGGTTCGATTCCACTGTGGAGCATCAACCCTAAATGAACACAATTGGCCCGTGTTCGGGTGCAGGGAAGCCGGGAGGGTGATATTTGTCACTGCACATACTGCTAGGGGCTGGGACGGCACCCGTCAACAGGGAGTTTTAGGCGGGAGGCGTAGGACAGAGGTGCTACGTCCTCCCGGTGGGGGCTCCTCTCTAGCAGGTGAGCCGGTATACAGGCTTTAGTTCCGAGATACTATTGGTCCGACCCTACCCCAGACCCTAACCTAACCCTAACCACAAGACCCTACCCCAGACACCAACCTAACCCTCACCACAAGCACGGCGCAACGCAAGTCGGACCAAGGTATTGTCGGGAGCGACGGGTGATTTCCGCATGTCTGACCTTTGGCGAGTCGGATCTGCGTGTGCATCCCCGTGAGCCAGTAGTGTACAACAGAAAGGACAATATACGCACAACACATGGGTAGGAATTAACTGGCATATAGCATCGATAGCGACTAAATTGGAGAGAAAAATTATTGGCTACTCTAAATTATACCCCCCAATAAAAGGTTTATTAATAGGCGAGCAAGCGTTCAGTGGAAAGCACACGTCTTCTTTCTTCAAATAAAATTAAAACAACATTACGGGGTCATCGGTCAGCTTATGCACACTCTTCCTATGGTCCCTAATGGTCAGAGTGTCTGCCCTGAGACTTGGAGGTCGGGGTTCAATCCCCGTCTGGGTCATACCAAAGACTCTAAAAATGGGACCCAATGCCTCCCTGCTCGGCACTCAGCATCAATAGGTTGGATTGGGGCTAAGTCCCTGCGACATACTAGCGTCATATCCAGGGGGTGTACTTGTATATCAAGCTGCCTCACGCTACAGAAACAGGAGATAGGCTCCTGCCCTATGGGCCTCATGGCTCGGCAAGGCTACTACTTACTCCGGTCCCTAATCCATTACTTACATTTACTCAAACTATTGCTTTAAACTTCCTATAGCAACAGTATGGATAATAGTACATTTTGTGTGCATTGTAACAGTGATTTTTTTGGATAAGGTTCGGTGGGAAATATGATTATTTATATTAACACATTTCCTGATTTCCTTCCACCACCTGAACCCATTCTTTCTTTGAATTCCTGCTTAGGGCATGTCATATCCAGATTTATTTAATTCCTGCTTAGGGCATGTCATATCCAGATTTATTTAATTCCTGCTTAGGGCATGTCATATCCAGATTTATTTAATTCCTGTTTAGGGCATGTCATATCCAGATTTTGACAATGATGGATAATGGCTATAGACCGAAATGTAAAACAAACAAACCAAAAAAAGAAATCAGAGTTACAGATGCATTAAATAACTCCCTATTTTGGACTGATAGTCAGTCCGTTGTAAAATAGCTCACAAAATCCTCCACGTACAACCCTAAACTGTTTTGAAAGGTCATGTAAGCATGAAAATTGTCTCATGTGGTTATTCTGCTCTGCTGAAAGGGGGCATGTATGCACCGTGTGCTGAGACTGCCCATATTTATTTCTGCACTCGATGAACCGGTGGACTTGATTTTAGTTTTGGAGGTCAGAGGAACACTGGCCAATTGAAACCATGTGATTCTAATCCACAGCTGTCACTGGATGACTCGAGAAGTACAGGGAAATAAACAAGAACACCAATGAACTCATCTGCAACGTCTCAAACCGTCTGTTGCCTGATGTCTGACAATTACTCGCGAGGACTTACAGCTTAGCTTCAAGTCAAAAATCTTCCTAAAACTATAAACAAAACTATAAAGGACAGACAAGTCACATTCCATTATCCTGCTTAAAGACCACCATCTATCAACTGCAACAACCATCCAAGCTATTCCCCATTCATTCGTCAGACAAACCTCTCCAACAGTGTTTATTTTGTGGACTAAAACTAAAATTAAAATCTGTCATATAAATATAACACAAACTAAGCTGCCATCATGCTGGTTCTCTTTTCTCTCCTACATCTACTGACTCTCTCGGAGGCCTGGCCATGCCCATTTTATTTTATTTCTGTGTATTTTTATCTCTATTTTTTTTTTCTTATTCTCTACCATTATTAATATCTTACATCCATGAAACCGATGTAATCAGGGACCTTTCATGCATACTACAGTGATCAACAATAGTACAGTATTATTACCAACATCACTATGTCTCATGTCTATATCAACAGGTTCTATTTCTGTCTTGGTATGTATACTCTCATACAATTGTCATCACACAGACTGTCATTTTATGTATATTGTACAGACGTTGCGTTCACTTGGACACTTACCATGGTGCGGGAGGGGGGAGGGGGGGTTACATATGTAGTATGTATAAAATTAAAAGACTAAGACTAAACATATTTTGATATTTAGTCGACTAAGACTAGACTAAGGCTGAACAATTTCAGATGACTAAAACAGGTAGGGGTGTAACGATACATTTTAACAGCGATACGATATGTATCACAATACATGGTTGACAATACGATACGATACATGGACGATATTGGTCCATTCATTGCGATATGATACGATTCAATGATTAAAAATTGATACAGTAACCATTTAGAAAAGACATGAAATCTATGTGAAACATGTGGATAGAGCAGGTTTTTATCTCTAGCAAATACATGGGACTTTATATTTGAACACATTGTGGACAAACCTGCACCTTAACATGAACACAGAGAATACACACATTTATCGATAGACCAAACGATGAATGGAAAAGTAATTAAGCCCATCTTTTACTTTTTTCTTCTTAATTATTTTTGCGCCGGAGGCAACCTTATCAGCCAGGTCCGTATATATATACAGACCCCAATGTATACTCTGTGTATATAATGGTTGAGCCCCACGGTGGCTTTCAACATTGGTCCGGTTGCTATGGCAACACCCCGTCACCACCAGCTATGGCAGTGTTTCCCAACCTTTGTGGAGACACGCTTGCAAACAGTGCCATATGGATCCCAGTAAGCTGAAGAGTCACCTTGAGACCAACCATGATCAACTCGCTACAAAGAACAAATACTTTTTCAAGTTTGAAGGTTAAAAAGTAGAAAGACATAGCAAAGCAGGCAAGTGACCTGATACGCAGTAAATAAGAAATGAGAATCTGCTTGCAAGTACGGATAAACTGTACATATTTCTGACCAAACTCGCCCTCTGGCGGCAGGCTGTGGACAAGGGAAACTGGGCAAGCATGACATGTTTCCTTGCACAACGCTGGATACCCATGCAATCGTGATTTGTGTGGGGTCGTTTCAGAGCATTTGAAAACTCAGACCATTGTTTTGTAGCCAAAGGTTTTTGTTTTTTGTCTTTACAAATCTTATTTTTTTTTTAAGCATTACTTTGCCAAACATGTGCTATTTTGTATATATGTTGTGAAACTGAGACACTGTCTCTGTACTTTTCTTTCTCTTTAAAGTTATTTGGGGAGTGCTGTCATAAATGTTTGGATATTGTGTTTTTAAAAGTATATTGGGTTTATAGTATCATGTAAGTCTTACTCTGGGAAATCAGACTCGCACGCACACACGCACGCACGCGCGCACACGCACACACGCACTATATCTAGGTGTGCCCTGGGATTTTTAGGCTATGAAAAGTGTGCCCTGGCAGAAAAGAGGTTGGGAAACACTGAGCTATGGGACGTAACATCTGATCACCGTTTAAATCGGTTACAACTCTGTTCCTTGGTGGATCTTCTGCCATCCAAAATTCTGCACCCGACATGTAAATGCTTCTGGCGAGTGGTAAACTGTGTGTGGTGGGGGGGGGGGGGGGGACTATTTTAAGGTTAGCATGTATGGTGTCACTGAGAACTTCATAAATGCTAAAAGCTAGCCGGCAGAGAAAGAATTAAAATTGCTAAATACAATGCAGTGTTTAGTATAGATACAATTGATTATTTGCATTGCAAAACGATTCGATACAAAGTCAAACTATACGATATTTTGATATACTTCGATTCTTGAAATTAAAATCGGCTAAATCAGAATTTGCTGTAAAAATTGCCACTGCTATTGTAACCTGCCTGTGAGGAACCCCCACCAGGACGATGTAATAACTCCTCCCGTTCAACACTTTCAGCTGACAGGTGGAGCCCTTCCCGTAGGAGTATGTGCAGTAGCAAAGTAATGTACAACCACAAACATTGCCCCTTCCCACCTGGGCTTCCCTCCCCCGAACATGGCCAGTTGTATAGGCGCTCAAAACGCCAAAACTGGAAGCACCGCAGGGAATTTGAAGTTCGACCCATAGTCCTTTTTTCGGTGATATCCTTTTGGACTAAAGTGTTTGACTGTACTCTGTACCGTTTACATTTCTGCCAATAAAGTATTCAGTCAATCAATGGTGGTGAACAGGTGTCCTACCCCAGCACAATGTTATCCTACTATAAATGCGTATATATGTGAGCTGTCAGTCCGACTGACTTCAAACTCGTCACGCACATCGGAACCCGAAAGAGTGTGGTGACCGGCCTCAAGGGGAGGCATCCTTTGGTTAGACATATATACAGGTAGCATTGGTTAGACATAAGGTTGGTGAGGGGTGCGTTAAGACGACCGGATTAAGGTTGGTGAGGGGTGCGTTAAAATGACCAGATTAAGGTTGGTGAGGGGTGCGTTAAGGGTTGGGAGAGGGTTAAGGTTAGGTTTAGGTGTGCTGCCCCGTGAGAGGTTAGGGTGAGGGTTTGAGATAGGTTGTAGGACTAATGACAGGTCTAAACTAAGTACTGCACCCACGTCGAGTTGGTCAGAAGGTTGTCCAGAACTGCCCATCTGACCGATATGCCAATATATAGGCATTTGTGGAGATCTGGTCAGAACCGCCAAACCGACTGATAGGCATCCATTGATGACATCAGGGAATCATAAAATGGACTCAGACAGACAGAAAAATACAGAGATATCCATGTAAGGGCATAAATGGGACACAGACGACAGGTAAAACAGGTACTCTGACAACAGGCACAACAGGTATTGCATAACCAAGTGGGGCATACTGTACATTCCAATCCTAACGTCGTCATTCCTGACTTGCCTCGTTCCCAACTAGGCTGGTGCAACAATCTAGTATATTTCTAATTTTGGAGCCATTGACAATGCCTCTCAGCCAATAACCATATAAGGATCTGTGACGTAACTATGACATAACTGTGACATCAAAACCTAAATAAAGGGAGACGGACAGTGGATGAACTCACACTAGCATCTTGTTTTGGTTAAGTGTTGGTTCTTGGTTTTAAAACACGATCTGACAATAATCATAGACAAATATTCTACATTATCTTACGGCTGTTCACTGTAGAGACTCAAATTGCACAAACATGCAGATCTTTGTGAAGACCCTCACCGGTAAGACCATCACCTTGGAGGTTGAACCAAGTGATAACATTGAGAATGTTAAAGCCAAGATCCAGGACAAGGAAGGCATCCCTCCTGACCAGCAAAGGCTGATCTTTGCTGGAAAGCAACTGGAAGATGGCCGCACCCTTTCTGACTACAACATCCAGAAGGAGTCCACCCTCCACCTTGTGCTGCGTCTGAGGGGAGGAATGCAGATCTTTGTGAAGACCCTCACTGGTAAGACCATCACCTTGGAGGTCGAACCAAGTGATAACATTGAGAACGTCAAGGTGAAGATACAAGATAAAGAAGGCATCCCTCCTGACCAGCAAAGGCTCATCTTTGCTGGCAAGCAACTGGAAGATGGCCGCACCCTTTCTGACTACAACATCCAGAAGGAGTCGACTCTCCACCTTGTGCTGCGTCTGAGGGGAGGAATGCAGATCTTTGTGAAGACCCTCACTGGTAAGACCATCACCCTAGAGGTTGAACCAAGTGATAACATTGAGAATGTTAAAGCCAAAATCCAGGACAAGGAAGGCATCCCTCCTGACCAGCAAAGGCTGATCTTTGCTGGCAAGCAACTGGAAGATGGACGCACTCTGTCTGACTACAACATCCAGAAGGAGTCCACCCTCCACCTTGTGCTGCGTCTGAGGGGAGGAATGCAGATCTTTGTGAAGACCCTCACTGGTAAGACCATCACCCTAGAGGTTGAACCAAGTGATAACATTGAGAACGTCAAGGCGAAGATACAAGATAAAGAAGGCATCCCTCCTGACCAGCAAAGGCTCATCTTTGCTGGCAAGCAACTGGAAGATGGCCGCACCCTTTCTGACTACAACATCCAGAAGGAGTCCACCCTCCACCTTGTGCTGCGTTTGAGAGGAGGAATGCAGATCTTTGTGAAGACCCTCACTGGTAAGACCATCACCCTAGAGGTTGAACCAAGTGATAACATTGAGAACGTCAAGGCGAAGATACAAGATAAAGAAGGCATCCCTCCTGACCAGCAAAGGCTCATCTTTGCTGGCAAGCAACTGGAAGATGGCCGCACCCTTTCTGACTACAACATCCAGAAGGAGTCCACCCTCCACCTTGTGCTGCGTTTGAGAGGAGGAATGCAGATCTTTGTGAAGACCCTCACTGGTAAGACCATCACCCTAGAGGTTGAACCAAGTGATAACATTGAGAACGTCAAGGCCAAGATCCAGGACAAGGAAGGCATCCCTCCTGACCAGCAAAGGCTGATCTTTGCTGGCAAGCAACTGGAAGATGGACGCACTCTGTCTGACTACAACATCCAGAAGGAGTCCACCCTCCACCTTGTGCTGCGTCTGAGGGGAGGCATGCAGATCTTTGTGAAGACCCTCACCGGTAAGACCATCACCCTAGAGGTTGAACCAAGTGATAACATTGAGAATGTTAAAGCCAAGATCCAGGACAAGGAAGGCATCCCTCCTGACCAGCAAAGGCTCATCTTTGCTGGCAAGCAACTTGAAGATGGCCGCACGCTTTCTGACTACAACATCCAGAAGGAGTCCACCCTCCACCTTGTGCTGCGTCTGAGGGGAGGAATGCAGATCTTTGTGAAGACCCTCACTGGTAAGACCATCACCCTAGAGGTTGAACCAAGTGATAACATTGAGAACGTCAAGGCGAAGATACAAGATAAAGAAGGCATCCCTCCTGACCAGCAAAGGCTCATCTTTGCTGGCAAGCAACTAGAAGATGGCCGCACCCTTTCTGACTACAACATCCAGAAGGAGTCCACCCTCCACCTTGTGCTGCGTCTGAGGGGAGGCATGCAGATCTTTGTGAAGACCCTCACCGGTAAGACCATCACCCTAGAGGTTGAACCAAGTGATAACATTGAGAATGTTAAAGCCAAGATCCAGGACAAGGAAGGCATCCCTCCTGACCAGCAAAGGCTCATCTTTGCTGGCAAGCAACTTGAAGATGGCCGCACGCTTTCTGACTACAACATCCAGAAAGAATCCACACTTCACCTTGTGCTGCGTCTCAGGGGAGGGCAGTAATAATCTCCATAATCTTCTTAAATAAATTGCCAATAATATGACAACATTTATACAAATAAAACAGCTGGCCATCTGGGCAGGATATTTAAAATCAATGTGAATCGGAGAATGTACATTGTATTGTAAAAACAAAACTAAAAAACCTGGGTGTGGTGGTGGCTCACTGAGTAATACCAGATATATCTAGTACCATCAGGTACCTCAAAGTCAGCTGTTCTTACTCAGTGACCCACCAAGGCGCCCGATAATAATAATTAAAAAAATGCCACTCAAAATCCAACCCTACGTCCTCGTCGTGAGAGGTGGAAGCAGGTAATGCTACTAACAGGGCTCTGGTCGAACTATAGGCTAATCGCCTGTGCAGTGGATGATTTCACTCTTGCACAGAATGAATTCCCTGAGTGGTGAGAGTGAGTGAGTGAGTGAGTTAGTGAGTTAACAAGGTCTGCCATGTCCTTTGAAAGGATCACAGAGGGGTTCAGGTATCTGAGGTTATTACTTGTGCAAGCAGAGCGTGCAATTACTGTAATCGACTGGGTATGTCGGTGGTGTCCACCGGCCAATAGGGGGCCACCATTCTTGATGACATAACTAAGGTTGGGTATGTATGTATGTATGTATGTATGTATGTATGTATGTATGTATGTATGTATGTATGTATGTATGGATGTATAAGAATGGTGGTCCCTTAATGGCTGTTAACTGTAACTGAGGTACGCTTCAGGGTTGGGTAGTTAAAAGGTACTGCAATCGGCACAGGTTGCGTGCTCTGCTTGCGCACAAGTAGGCCATAAATTGACTACTTGTGTGCAAGGCGCAAGTTAGCACCTCGATAGAGTACATTTCTAGTTCATCACTAGATTGTTCAGACTGATCTTTGGGGGGGAAACTTCCTCCCATTATTAGATTACTGCAAACTAGATGACCCTCTCCCCCCCCTGGCCAGTCAACAGGATGGATATGACATTGTAAAAATAAAGATATTATAGAGGGCAGGCTAATTATAAACAGTGATGCCCACACCAGGTACAAACACCTTATGTCTGAGCATGTTCATATATTCTGCACCTGTATGCTCAATAACAACTAAAGCCTGAGTTATATTTAGTTGTGCGTGGGTGTCACGCACACGCACCAAAAGTAGCCAATCTACAAGCTCAGCTTTTCGGTGTGTGATAACGACACACAACCAGGTATAAATCAGACATGAACCTGATCTAGTCAAGCGATTAATCTAACGTAATTTTACCAGCCAAAACAAAGGTGACCTGTCACTCAAGCCAAAATATGTTCAATATTGACGAATACTCTAGTGCAAATATCTGTATGTAATGCATATATTAATGGCACTTGTCCTCTCTTCTTCTGTCCTCTCAAGTGCAGCAACCCAAATACAGTAGTTGTTTCTGAAGACTGACCACAACAACCAAATACAGGATTATATGTTTCTCTGAGTGTAGCTAGCTGGCTTCCCATCAACACTGCTGTGCTGATGGTAAAGTATAGGTGAGCTGTGTCTCACCTGTGTTTGTGGGAGTAAAAGAGTGGGAGACCTCATTCGAAGTAAAAACATTCTGTTCTGCTGTATGCCCGATAGGGCTGTGGGTTTGGAGATAGCCCCTCACAGTGGGCAGACAGAGATGCTTACAGAACCCTTCATGCAATAAGACGAGGCGTATGTAGAAGAGGGCAAGTCATAATGATATGATCTGGAATAAATATGGTTGGGCAAAGAAGGAACTAAGAAATGCACTCGGTAACACACCAAACATCCGGGGGCATTTGTAACCATTGAATCAGGACGCCCAGCGATTTGTTTCTTCGGGACCTATTTCAAGGTGGCTCCGCCCCATTTTGGGCAGAGCCACCTTGAAATAGGTCCTGAAGAAACTAATTCTAACATGTAGCCAAAACACTGCCGAGGCGATCGACAACAATGGGAGGTATAATAAATTCTAACACGACTAGCGACGGGACCGCGATGGGCCGTCAAAAATATAATCTTTGAATTTTCAAAGACATACAAGATCGACTCCTTGCTACTGTACATGGTATAAGTAAAAGACCCCCACTCTTTCCCCCCCAACTTCCTAAATAAACTGTTATTGCATCATCATTTTCCTCTCCTAAGTTTTTTTTCTGGTATCTCATACAGCGCCTATCTGCACTGTAGCCTTCATTTCAAATTCAGCATTAAGATTTAATCATGTTTAAAGGGATTGTGAATTTTTCTTGATTTTTTTAAAGGTTTTTTTTAG
The DNA here is from genome assembly GCF_951216825.1 of Electrona antarctica. Taxonomy (NCBI): domain Eukaryota; kingdom Metazoa; phylum Chordata; class Actinopteri; order Myctophiformes; family Myctophidae; genus Electrona; species Electrona antarctica. The sequence continues at coordinate 14,185,248 of NC_136797.1, forward strand.
CTAAAAAACATGAACTTTAAACATTCAGTAGATTTTCTGTGGTCTGGGGGTTTCTGGCTCAAACAAGTGCTCTGATTTGCTTGTGGAGTGTGAGGTAAGAGTCCACAAATCCCATATATGACAGCAGATGTCAATGTTTCCACTGTGTTGCTTGTTTTCATTGCAGCTCAAAAGGCTTCACAGACAGAGAAAATCCCAGACCACCGAAAATCCACTGAATGTTCAAAGTTCAGGTTTTTGGTTGTAATTGAGGTCATAAAATCTAATTGATCACTTTTTTCATTGGTTTATATTGGATCATCAAAATTCCAAGCACCTTTGGGCATTTCCTTCAGAGGCATAGAATATTCTTAGCGATGTCACTCTCGCATCGTGTATATTTGTCTCTGTGCTCATCATTCAGTACTTACCGTTTGATATGTGACGATGAACTTGATCAGGTGACCCACTGGCATATTCTGGGTAAGACATTCCCTTTGCTTGGGCAAGGCTGGCACGTACTGGATCTTGGCTGAAAGACAAAGACACACAATGACATATTGCTTCATGGCTTCATTGTACTGGTTGTACATGTGGTGTCTGGGGGTCCTCGAGTAGCCTGGGATCCAGCTTGAGTCACTACGTTCCGTGGATAAATTTTTTGAGTGGTGCAAACCACTCCAACAACCGGCTTTGTCTGTATGTTTGTGTACCTGTATACGTGTCCGTGCACAGGTGAGCATGGTTGCTATTGCAAACCACTCCAACAACCGGCTTTGTCTGTATGTTTGTGTACCTGTATACGTGTCCGTGCACAGGTGAGCATGGTTGCTATGGTTAGTGTGTGACGTCACTGCACCACTGAGTTCACACGTGTGATTTTTTCTATACACTCTGCGTTCTGTCTTTTCTTTTTCCTTTCTTTAATCTATTATACTCTGAGTTACATTGACCCATTTAGACCGTAGGACATGTGGAAACGTCATAACTAATCCAACCGACAGATTGCAGGACGTGTACACACGTCCTAGCGCATCATTGATCAAACGAGGGGGAAATATTCAGATTTTTTTTCAGGATTCAGTTGGCCTCTCCTTCTGCACCATACTCCTTGCTGTTCACGCATTCGCCCTGCCGTTCACTTTCCTGTCTAGCGCTCAGAGCGCTCAGAAAGAAAGGCTTGTATCTCTCTAATCCGTGGTTTTGACCAGATGGATATACTAAGCTCTTCCTTTCTGACTTCAACATGCCTCTCGTTTATTAACACCTGGTGGACACCAGTTTTGGCCCTCGTTGCCAACCAAAGCCCATTATAAAAAAAAGAAAGAAATTGAAATTCTATTGTACATGTCATGTGAATGTCATCACCTGCACACCAGATTAGAGGAATTTTCAAAATATGGATTAAAAAAAAGAAAAGAATATATATATAAAAAATAAATATATATTTTTTATTTTTCAAAAAGGCGTCCATAGGCGTCACGTGGCAACGAGGGCGTCACGGGAAAGGCGTCCGAAGGCGTCCCGTGGCATGGAATGAGTTAAAATATGAACGCGAGGGATTATCGAGCGACTTCATCGTAATCATAGCGAGGTAAGCAAGCAACATTTCTCCCGTTTTTTGTACGGAACGTAAGCGTGGGGGGGGGGGGCTTTCAGAGTAAAAGCTGCCATATCTGCGCGGCACCCCGAGCTGCTATTTTGAAAGAAATCCCAGCGCTGATTGTGTCAACGCTGAGGATTTTACACTGTAGATTGAGGTTCCAGAGGAAAACGTATATCAAATGAGGATCTGTGGCCCAGGCAATGCATATCAATCTGGGGGTTCTTGAAATTAAAAAGGTTGAGAATCGCTGCTGTATTGGTCATAAACCCTTCTCGGTTTCTCATGGATAGCAAAGGAGCAAGGAAGAAAAGATCTGCAATGGATTAACCTCTTGCGCAGAGAGAGAGCGAGAGAGAGAGAGAGAGAGAGAGGGGGGGGGGGGGGGGTAGGAGGGGGCTAAAGATGAATGATAGAGCATGGAGGGCGTGTGTTTTAGAGACAGGGAGAGAGCGAAAAAAAGAGCGGAAGACATAAAAAAGGAGAGCCACAGGAGTGAAGACAGATAACATATCACTTTGGTTAATCCCTCTATTGATCAGGGATTTACTTTGCTTTACTTTGGAATCATCGACTAGCACTCAGGTAAATTGGATTCAATGCCCCAGTGACCACTTCTTGCAGAAAATGGCCTGGCTGAGAAATCCCACTGACTTAACACTGCCGTGACCGCGTCGGTTGTGCTTCAAAGCCCTAATTGCAGTATTTACATTTACGGAGGTCCCACATGTTTCCCCCCCACGTTAAGGCGAGATCGAATCACTTCATCAGTATTGTCAGAGGTAGTGCTTTCAATGTATGTCACACTCACAAATAAGACGGACTGTTTCAAAGCTTGCCCCGGCAGTGGTGTCTGGTCCAGAGCCAGGCTTTTAACAAATGAGCCGGTAGAAGATGTGAAACATCATTTGGGAACTGTCAAGTGCCTGTCGGCAACTTAAAAATAATATCTTTTATGCTAACTAAAATTGATGAGCTAAAAGCAGTTAAACTGAAAAACAGTGACATGATGAAGTAGACCAAACCTAATTTGACATGGTCACTATAAGACGTTCAAATGGCAGCACTGTACATATGATATAAGACCTGTCAAAGGGTGTCATATCCATAATGTTGCCCGGGCCGGTATAACACAAGGGCAAGTGTGTAACTGATAGCAGAAAATTCCTTCTACCGCATTATATGTCAGGTCAGGCTAACCTTAGATTGGTGACAGCTAAATGAGATGTTTCAGGTATGTAGTTGTTTTTGACAGAACATCTAAGTATTCTACACTGACAACATAATAATGCCATCCAAAATTGTTGCTGGTCTTGTTGCTGATGAATAATTTTCATCCCACGATGTTGTAACCCATTTTTCACCCGTGTCAATTATCTAATGTGATCCTGGGCCTCTACACACCCACCTTCATGCATGAGTGTCCAAGTTGCTCCTTTTCACCTGACAGGGGGGGAGTTTCCCTGGTTGGACGTAGCGCGTGGAAGGAACACGTTATTCCAACCAGTTCCTTTCCCCTCCATCAGGCGCCCCGGCTGGCCAGGGGGAGGCAGTTTAGAGACCAGGATTACTCAATGTTTTTTGTGAGGGTACCTACCCTAGGGGACACGGGGAGAACATGCAAACTCCACACAGAAAGGCCCTTTCGCCAACCCCGCCTTGGGTATGGGCACTGATGACGCAGAGGAGAGGACACGCCGCCAGCGCCCACAGCGTCTCGAGCGGGAATCGAACCCAGGACCTTCTAGCTGTGAGGCGACAGCACTACCGACTGTGCCATCGTGACCCTGTCTCTTGTTCTAATGATGCAGGCTTACTCTCTGCATCACATTCCAATGGACTGCTGGATTTGTGAACTGGACTGTGGCGTAATTGTGAAATGAGCCACTAGTAAAATCAATGCAGTTGCAATAAAATGCCTGCCATCGTAATTGACAGTGCAGTTTTAATTAGCCTAATAATATTCACGAGGTTGTTATGGCAGGCTCTGTGGCAATGAGACACTTAATGAGGTGGCTCTATTTGGAAGTAAAACGAAAAATGATGAATTATTTGTTAATGGTGCAGCGCCCATTTGGGGCAACACCATTTGGAACAGGCATTGTATAACTCATTTGTTAAGATATCATAAAACATCAAGAGGATTACTGTGAGACAACAGAGATAGATTATGCCAAATGTTTGCTCCAGAATAGGGATCATGATGACGGTTAAAAACTAAAACTAAAGTCAGTTCCAGAAGCTATCTGTATATGGCAGAATTGCTATGCAAAATGCAAATGTAGGAGTGTGAGATAACGTAAAGGACGGAGATTCATATTCGTCTTTGAAGAGCCAAAGTAGCACTCTTTTCTTTTGCAATCCAAAAAAAACATAACATCTCTGTCGCAGAGAGAACTATGTCAACAACACCTTGCAAAGGCATGTATAAAGGCTATAAAGGTCAACACCACCAAGGCTTAAATGCAAAACTACCAATGGTCGGGAGAACAAAATTAACATGGATGGGATCACCGTGGCGTGAATGGCAATGACAGTGTAACCTTGACAACTGTCACTCTGTGTGAATGTCCACCCAAAATTCACAAGAACTGGGCCAGTGAAACGACCAGGGACCCGAATGAGCCGCCCACAACTATTCCGGGGCTAGTGGGCAGGCAGAGGGTGATGGGGTGGGAGGAGGGTGACAGGAGGTTGCTGATCATAGTTGTCGCTGACGGTGGGCTGGCTGGGCAGGCAACCGAGCGACAGAGCGGGGGGGTTCACCGAGGCCTGGGTCTGTTCCGAGGTTGTCAGGTTGTCCTACCCGGGGGGGCGACAGCAGCATGGTGCTGGTGTCATGTATATTTTTGACTCATGACTATTTTTGAAATGGGGCTTAACTCAAGCAATATCACACGAGAGGGTGTGCTTTACAATGGACAGGAGAACACACCGATTGCTCGTTTAAGCACGGCTAGATGGCCGTTTCAACCAATCCGATTGCTTCTTCGAAACGACCCGTTGTATAACGGTTAACCCATAATGTATTCTTGTTAAGTCTGGCTCCTGAAAACACACCATTTCTCTTTTGGGTCTTATCTTGAGCTGAAAAGGTTTTGGGAACACTAGACCTGTTCCAGATGACTGGGGTTCATGAGCCATATAAAATCTTATGACTGTGTGTTTCCCAAAAGCCGTGCTCTCTTCTCAGTGCACTCACTTTCATGTCTGTTTCAATCTTTTTTTCCTTCTTTTTTTAACCCATTTAGACCCGAGGACGCGTCTGAGTCACATTAGCTTTAACCATGATCCACTTGAACCATTATTTTAAACTTTAGCTGTTGAAAAATAGCAGATCTACAAGCTCATAGCGCGGCACCGAGTGCCGCGCTATGAACTTGTAGGTCTGCAATTTTTGAAAAATCGTGAAAATGTGGCACAAATCTTTGAAACTTTGGAACTACATATTTGTGGCCAAATACAGATAATTCTGGGGCTCCTTGACCTGAAATTGTTGAGCACCACTGATATTGAAACATAGGTTTTTGTTGAGTGGTGTAAACCACTCCTACAACTGGCTTTTGTGTGCAGAAAAAAATGAGCATGGTTGCTATGTTCAAAATAATTTCTGACGTAATTAAATCACACCCGGGTGAACTGGATGACCGTAGCAACCATGGTCATTTTCTCTGCACAGAAAAAGCCAGTTGTGAAATCACATCCGGGTGTGATTTCATTACGTCAGATCAGAGCTGATCAGGCTACATAATACCTTACCTTATTTCATTACGTCAGACATTACATCAGACCACAGCTGATCATGCTATATAAAACCTTACACCACTCAGTTCACACGGGTGTGATTTTTTAGAAAACGTTCAGGATTTAGAAGACATTTGTAGAATCGAGCTCAGGTCTAAATGGGTTAAACTGTAGTTGAGCTTCATCCTCTCTTTTTTCCCCCACTTCATGCTTGATGCCTGTGAATATCTTTCTCTACACTGGATAACTCTCACTCTCTTGGCGTCTCAATTTCCTCCGTGGCAGTGACCTATGTGACAGAGACATCTACTGCAGCCTCCGGGCTAGTGGGGGAGAGAATTTTTCATTACTTTTTCATTCTGTACTCATGACATATACTCCACGGGCTACTTTCAAGGTCTTTCAGTGATCAAGGGGATGGGGAAAGTGAAAAATGATAGGCCTATACCCGAGTGCAGGGTGGCTAACAATGTTGCAGTCATTCATGTATTTTATTTGAGTGGAAAGAAGACCGAAGAAGCATTTGGAAATTGTCATAAATGCTGATGATCAAATACAACGTCTACATAGATAATAATACTGTGGTTAGGGAGCCCTTTATAGGTCTTTTGAAAATGTTAAAATTATTAGATTTTCCATTTTCCTGCTTTTTCATCTGTTACTTGCAATTATGCAATAAAATGTTCATTAGCTCTCTAAGGCAGGGGTTCTCAACCCGTGGGTCGCGACCCCTCGGGGGGTCGGCAAATTATTTTAGGGGGTCCCCAAATTATTTTCAAAAAAAAAAAAAAAAAAAAGATTATTTTCACGATTTTTCAAAAATAGCAGACCTACAAGCTCGTAGCGCGCGGAGCTTGTAGATCTGCTATTTTTCAATAGCTAAATTATAACAATGCTTAAAACACCAAAAGGGGTTCCCGCCCAAAATGGTTTAAGGTTATTGTAGCAGTCAATTTATATTGGGGGTCGGGAGGGGGCGGGGCGCCCGAGACGTTGCCAAAGCATTTCCGGGGGTCCCCGGCCAAAAACGTTGAGAACCCCTGCTCTAAGGAGTTCCTCACACAGAAGTCCATTTAGTCTGAGTCTGGCATCATAGTTTCCTTTCTTTCTCAACAACAAATCGGCTCTATTCACAATTAATGTGTGACCGTAGAAGAATACAGATTTATCACAAATCATTTTCAACCTCAAACACATGACCCGACAGTTTCTCTCTCACCTTTGAGCAAAATAAAGCATGAAATTGCAAAATCGGAACCTCTGACATCTGGAATTTCCCATCGTCATTGGTTAATGAGCCATTCATTCCTCTCTCTTTTTATCAAGCAAATTGTGATTCAGTCAGAGACTGAACTGCATTTTCCAGAAGGGGCTTAACTCTTGAAGATGCTTGAGGAATGAATCCAAGCAGAATAAAATATATTCTGTGGGGATCACAATACATATATACCCCCCGATATTATTCAATAAATATGAAACCACAGTACAAAACCCACACGTAGCACAGCCTCTGTGCACAAAGCGGGAGGGTTGAGATGGCGGAGGGAATTTGAAAGGACCCGAGAGCAGCAATGTCTTGAGTGAGCAGCAGAGTGAGTGTGAAAGCTGTGGGCTTTAAAACCACTTGAACGCTAGCATCCCTATTCTGGGATAAAAGCAAAGACATTCCGTCTAAGGTCAACATGAGAGGGCCCTGCAAACACGGACCCCAGGGGGACCCCAGTCAACAAAGTATATGGGTTTTAGTGGGTTAAGTGGTTAAAAGACCGGCACCTTGATTAAATGTGTTTGAGTCAGCCGGTATGCTCAGCTGCCAGATGGGACAGTTGGACCAATCAGCTGATGGCATGACTTTAGTGTTCTACCTGAATTGCTGTATACTACACACACTGCATTTCTATTCTACAATACATCTTAGACCAGGGGTTCTCAACGTTTTTGGCTGGGGACCCCCGGAAATGCTTTGGCCATGTCTCGTGACAAATTAGCCAATTGATCACACCTGATCAACCAGTAGGCCAGTGCCCAACGGGCACCACTCTAGTCTAGAGTCTAGGGCAGCGGTGGCTCAGGGGTAGAGTGGCCGGATGGTAACCGCAAGGTTGCCAGTTCGAACCCGGGCTCCCCCAGAGTTAGTGTCGAAGTGGCCTTGAGCAAGACACTGAACCCCTAATTGCTCCTGATGTGCTGGTTGGTGCCTTGCATGATTTCCGCCGCCATCGGTGTATGAATGTGTGTGTGAATGGCTGAATGTAATGCACAATCTATGTAAAGCGCCTTGGATAAAGACGCTATATAAATGCACCATTTACCATTTAGTCTATCTATCTATAAATGTACCAAGTCTGTGTGTACATACGTGTGAACGTCTGTACACACATTCCACACCACCGCAGGGAATGCTGTGCCCGGTGTCGAGTCCGTCGGATACACCATTGTCCAGAACCAGCACAAAAGCCTCTGCCCGGGCTCTGGCCCTGATCACCCCTATATCTCCATATATGGAGCTGGCCTGTTCTGACATCACATGATGTTCTGCCATCTGCATATAGATTCCACATTTGGACATGCCTGACAAAGAACTCCATATATGGGCATAAAAGGGACACAAGGGGCGGTGGTGGTTCAGGGGTAGAGTGCCTGGATGGTAACCGCAAGGTTGCCAGTTCAAACCCGGGCTCCCCCAGAGTTACTGTCGAAGTGTCCTTGAGCAAGACACTGAACCCCTAATTGCTCCCGATGTGCTAGTTGGTGCCTTGCATGGTTTCCGTTGCCATCGGTGTATGAATGCGTGTGTGAATGGGTGAATGTAATGCACAATCTCTGTAAAGCGCCTTGGATAAAGGCGCTATATAAATGCACCATTTACCCAGACATAATATCTGGGTGGGACATGCATTTCCAACTTGCATCGTTCCAAGTAGGCCAGTGCCCAACGGGCAACGGCTCTAGCATTTTTTTTAAATGTAGGAAAAGAAAATGTGATTTGTAAAATTGGTCCGTGACCTACAAATGGGTCCTGACCCACTGTTTGGGAAACAGTGTTAGACAATGCCGATTTCCAGATCTACAACAATAATAGTCTGAGTCTGATCCTGTAATGTATGGATTGTTTCATGCTACATAACCAACTCCCCCTATAGGACTCATCCCTGTACTCTGTACGCCCTAGTGGGATGGTACTCCTTAACCAATTTTGAGCGGGAACCCCTTTTGGTGGTTACATACATTATGTTATAATTTAGCTATTGAAAAATATTTTTGAAAAATCGTTAAAATGTGCCTCAAATCTTTCAGAAAATTGTCATGATTTAGAAAACATTTTTTTAAAATTTCGACGTCAGGCCTGAATGGGTTAATGTCTCGCAGGTTGCTACATTGGTAAATTCTCACCTACAGTATAAAGCCATTCTTGGTAATCTCCCACTTTACATTTGTTCTAAATTTGAACTTGTCCGAAACTCTCTCAACCTCAGATCAAATGCTTGGCTGCGCTACGTCGTACCCCCAACAAAATCTGAGGCTGGGAAAAAAAAAAGCCTTGCTTATTTCGGACCCTGGTCTTGGAATGACCTACAGACCAGACTCAAACTGGCTGCTGTGATTCCCCTACCTAGTGAGCTTTAAAAGGATTGCCATGGGCACACTTCCCAAACACTGCATCTGCTTTGACCTACAGTTGGAGGCCATCGATATTGTCCTTTTCTTTTTGCTGAGGTTTGCGTGATCGGCGCAAAAGGACAGTTAACCCATTTTGGGCGGGAACCCCTTTTGGTGTTTTAAACATTGTTATAATTTAGCTATTGAAAAATAGCAGATCTACAAGCTCATAGCGCGCCACCGAGTGGCGCGCTACGAGCTTGTAGGTCTGCTATTTTTGAAAAATCGTGAAAATATTTATTTCAGAAAACAGAGGATTTAGAAGGATTTTTTAAAATTTTGAGGTCAGGCCTAAATGGGTCAAATGATAAGGGACAATATCGGTGGCACCCAACTGTATAGCAAATGTTCTCTTGCTTTTTAGTTTACTAGCAAATTCCGTTGCTTAGTTTTTATTTATTAGTCTTTATTGGTTGCGTTACTAGACGTTCCTGTTCTCCCTTTGAGCTTCTTCGGTAGTGGGTTCTGTATTTATGAGCATTGTATGTTTGTCCTGTTTTTTTGTCGTGTATTTATTGTTACTGGCAGAGCTGTGTCACTTCAGTCTCAATGTGGTTTTTACTGGTTAAAGGTTAAATAAAAAAAATAAAAAAAAGTAAGCTTTGTACATTATCTCCTTGATACTGTAGGACTATAAGATAGAAAAGATATTGATATGAAAAGAGCTGTGTGGATAAGATCACAATGGAGTGAAGTGACACAAAAAGTGTCTGAAAGGAAATAAATATACACGACGACATGGGGAAATCAGATTACCCAGAGAAAATCCAATGAAGCAGTGGCAGCTACGCTGGGTAGCGTAAATGTTGCCTCGCAAAATTATGAGAAACATCATGTTTCCTTAAAAACATGGACCCCATCTTCTCTACGGGGTCACAGGCCACCTTGTGCTCGTGAAGGGACATATTTCCAAAGTTTATAACTTAAGTAAAAGTAGCAAAATAACAATGTAGAACGAAAATACATCGCTTGGATGCACCTGGGACGTATCCTCAGTGATGTATCCCGAGGTCATCGGGGTTTCGGGTCTCGCAAACATCATACCCCTCACTCGGGTGACCTAGCCGGGGTGATCAAGTCCCGACTTACGTCCCAGTAGCTACCCTCGATCAGACCCACTAGGGAAAGACCACACAATCCGTTGGATCCACTCCGGAACTACTCTGGGATGTACAATTATGGCATGTGGAGGGACTAGGCTCTGTGGGTTGACTCCTGTCCGGGCCCCTCCTACGTCTCAACAGGTCCACTCCTGCTCTCACCAGGAGTACTGCCAGGACCAGTGCGTTGCACCAGACTCCCAGCACCAGACACTTCATTCAGGAGTGGTGGTTTCTTGAGCCGCAAATGGTTCTGCAGGCACCACCAGGGCAACGGTGGTACTGCAGGCTCCGCTTGCGGCTCGAATGGCCCTCCTAAAGGCCTCATCGAAGTATAAGATATAAGAGAGTAGAAATACTAGTGTTACAATAAAGGTCATGTATTCAAAAAATGACTTAAAAGTATAGTAAAAGCACAAAAGTGCACTGACCTCAACTGCAAGGCAGTGCAGAGGGTTGTGCAGACAGCCGAACACATCAAGGCCTGTACTATGTTAGCAAAGCTCACAGAATCATGAAGGATTGGAGCCATCCCAACCGCAGACTGCTCCAGATGCTGCCGCATGGAAAACGGCCTCGCAGTCTCAAAGCTACTGGAAATGGACTGCAAAAAAGCTTCTTTCCTCGAACAATGAGATAAAAGGACGAACTGATGAGAACCAGACGTAAATCGGTTGTAGAATATAGCCTACTGAAGTTGTTCACATAAAGTTCACCTAACTGATAGGAAGAAATACATAAAAATAAGAAATGCTGTTGATGGACAACATAACAAGACTATATATGCACATAACACATGTACTATGATGATTCTCTTTTATTCTTTGTTGTCTCCACCAGGCCGAAGGCATGGGGAGAGAGTATGTTTTGCACTTCGTCTGTGTGTCTGTCCGTCCGTGTGTCCTTCTGATTTTATCCAAATGTCACGCAAATCGGTACACATGATCTTCATAGTCATGTGATCAAGACGGGTTTGTTTGATTTCTCATATTTCATCCTGATTAGCTAAGATTGGCTTCCAAAGTTTTCAGGAGTAGCCCATTTTGTACCCGTTTTGTACAAAATGCCGCAACTCATCAACTGTGTCCGATTGCGGTGGAACTGTGTACGCATATTCCCCACAAATGCCACTTGACAGTTTTCAAATCAGCCTCATGGTGGTGCTAGAACAGGCCAGGTCACGACTTCACATATACGTAACTGCACCGATCTGCATAAAACGTTGTCCCTATACAGCCCAAGGCAAAAACTCTGCCCTGCATTTTTCAATTCTGCCTTTTTGAGCACCACCAGGAGGCCCATTTATGTGCAACACTTTTTTATATTAGTCATTCAGTTTTATCCAAATATCAATCCTGGTGGAGACCTGTGCCCCGAGGGGCACTTCTTCTAGTTTGCTCTTTTTTCTTTCTGTCTTGATCTTATATTGTTTTGCTGTTATTCCCTATGCTGCTGCATTGTCTTTAGGAAGAAAAACTAAAATAAATTTTACTCTTACGGGCAGGCTACCTGTACACAAGATGTAACAATAAAGTGCAACTTTGAAGCTTGAAACGTAACAGCTGTAGATTGCCGTCTGTCAACTATAATGTTATGTACTCTTCAAAATTGTAGACTACGCTCCAGACTCTCCTCACATGCTAGATATAGGGCTTCAATATTTTGCAGACCGCACTGTTATGATTATCATCGATAATAGTAATACATATACCGTAATAATAATAACTTGAATATAAATAGGGCCTTTCAAAAAGCCAAGGACGCTTAAGTTTACATCAAAAAGAAACAAAACAAACTATTTGCCAAAAAGCCTGTGTGCACAAGTGTATTTTCAGTGCAGACTTGAAAGAGTCCAATGTTGGCACCTGGTGAATCTCAATGGGGAGAGAGTTCCAGAGGGTTGGGGCTGCCACACTGAAAGCTCTGCGCGTCGCTGAAGGTTTGCTTATCGGTGTGAATTCTCTGACATTGTTGGGGAAAATGGAACGTTCTTTGTAGACAAATTAACTAAAATAAGATAGGAGGGCCCAATCAACCCGATATCATCTCAATGGCAGTCTGATCACGTAGCCTACTGTAATGTAAGCATCCATATCTATAAATAAACCATGAAGATATTGATGTGAAAATTAGATCCTGCTTGGATCTACACTGGGTTGAACCCAATAAATATACATGATGAAAAAATTATGAGCGGCATCATGTTTCTATTAGAGACATAATGAGGTGGCTGCCAGGGGTAAATTGTGACATATTCTGTCACAATTTACAGACGGTGAAACATTGAGCTGGCAACGTGTGATCATAATGGGACCACAAGCTAAATGCAATTTTCCCAGACGGGCAACACAATTGTGCAAACGATAATGGTAATGTCATGAGGGGACAATCGGTGCTATTCAGAAATATCAAGACATTTACAAAAATGTCTCATTTCATTCCTCAAATCAGTATCATCATGCACCATCATCACACAGTACAGACTGGTCTAGTCTCCCCCTCTCATTTCAGTGGGATTGTCACCTTCTCTACCCGATAACCCAAGCAAATGACTGAAACGTTATTAGATTTGGTAAATGGTAAATGGTAAATTGTGCATTTATATAGCGCCTTTATCCAAGGCGCTTTACATAGATTTTTGCATCAATTCACCCATTCAGACACACATTCATACACCAATGGCGGCCGAAACCATGCAAGGCACCAACCAGCACATCAGGATCAATTTGGGGTTCAGTGTCTTGCTCAAGGACACTTCGACACTAACTCTGGGGGAGCCCGGGTTCGAGCAGGCAACCTTGTGGTTACTATCCAGCCACTCTACCCCTGAGCCACCGCCGCCCCAGGGGGGACTTTGACGCCAATACTGTGAGAGAACAGGTTTTGTACGAGTATGCCAATCTGATCAAACACAAGCTGGTCGAGACTCGACACAATCCTTGTCAAGCATCACGTGCCAGGCAAAGTGGCACACCTAATCCTGAACAACTATATTTCAGCATGTCTGTTCAGGCTCAGTAACAGTGAGTGAGAGATTGGAATCATTACAGGCGGCATCATATCTGTCGTCCTCTTTGTGATGTTAAAGTCAAACCGTGTCAGAGGGGCGGCAGCCACCAATTGGGGCCTCCGTGTGAATGAGCTGAATGTCACCACAGGCTAAGATGAACAGTGGATAACTGCGAGGGCTGGAGATGCCGGTGGTGCTAAAGAAGCAGAATGCCTGAATCCTGATTTATACTTGGTTGAGCATTGTTGAGCACCGGCTCGCAACTAAGTATAAGGCTTAAAGGAAAAATGTGGCAATCAGTCTTCCACACAGCCTGTGCCTATGTTTCATTATGCTATGCTGCATGTGGAATGTGAACAAACATGGTTGGCATGTACACGTTAGAAAGGATTCCTTTTTCAAAGCTAAAACTTGCAATAAAATGTTTCAGAATTTTTTATTAGGTGATAAATAAGCAAAGCAGTATTATAAACGAGATTTCTTTTTTTGTACTGTGACTGTCGATTAGTGTCAAACCCTTTTTTTAATTTTATTTTTCTTCGTTGTTTGTTCTGTATTGTTGCTACCGGTATTGTGGGTGTTTGTGTCTGAAAAAGAAAATCCAATAAAATACTAATCACAAAAAAATAAACGAGATTCAGCACCGCCTAATTTGGTAGTGGTTTAAATGGTGCCCTCCAGGCGGGTCATGAATGGCCGGAACGCTCAAATTAACACAACAAACAATTAACAACAGTCCCAAGGTGCACGGCCCAGCGGTACAATGAGAGTAAGAAAACAGCCAGCACCCAATAAATGTCCTTTCATTTGTTTATTTGTTGTTTATTTGAAAGGACATGTATTGAGTGGTGGCTGTTTTCTTGTTCCCGGGGTCGTGGCACTCAGCAACCCTGAAATGAGGGGTCTGGCATCTTGTCTGGAGTATAGTGGCTGGGAGGTTGGAACTGGACGCTCCAGTGCAATTCAATCCCACTCCCATCGATGTGATTGGCCGAGACAAACACAGCTCCCATTTCACTAGAAAATGTGTCACCGTGAAGAAGTTAAATACCGGTACTCTCAAAATGTGATTTCATGCCGTCTTCAAGGTCATGACATAGACAGATTTTACTGCTACATCACAAGAACTGTGATGCCATCCCAAAAAAACAAAAACAAAATTGCCTCTGCAAGGTACTCGACAGCAGCAGTAAGGATGGACACATCTGTATAGGCCTCCTGTCAAGAGCTGGATAGCTGACTGAGAGTAGCATGACCTCGACTGAGAGCACAGTGTCCTGCTAGGCAGGAGCAATGACCAGGGCAGAGAATGGTCGGGGAACTTTATCAACTGAGCTGAGGGCAAGGAATGGCGCATGTTGGTTCAGGAGGAGATGAGATCAGCTGCGGAGGAAGGTGTCTCCAACAGAGCTGTGCAAATGAGCGATGTGGGAGAAGGCGATGGCCAGGAAAGTGATAATGGGGTTATGACCTCTGGCAGGCCCGAGCTAAAATAAATTCAAGTTTCTGGTCCAAGTGGTGGGAACAAAAATGTATAGGACAGAGTAGAGTTCTCCAGAGTGTCCACTGTGCCCCCAGGTGAGGAATGTGATGATCTGCATTACTGGTGGGCATACATAAACTCTGAAAACTGTTGCATCAGCACAGGAGCCAGTAAGCAAATATGTCCCACCAGTCCCGGAAATGGATGGATTTATTTAATATAGATCAGAGCCCAATTGACTTCCATTATAAAATTAGGTTAAATACTGCATGCCAAAAAGAATTAAACATAATTCATGTGGAAAATTACTGGAGGCCACTTCTGTGGCCTATGCTGGCAGTGTGCCCCAAGAACTGATCGGTTCAAGTGGTTTGCGAGATTATCTCCAGACACACAGCGTGTAGAGTCATAAAAATGCTGTCCCTGGGAGTAAAATTCAAGGTCACTCACACCCAATATTAACAAGCTTGTTTTAAAAGCAATGGTTTAAAATGCAATAGACCTGCTCTTAAATAAAAATAATTATCTTCCTGTTCAATATTAAGCCTGTTAAAATAAGGATAAACATAACATACTCACGATTTACAGTGGATTAGAAGTAGAATGTGATACACACTCTGTTGGATGTGAAATGAAGGCAATTAAATTAACATATTATAATTAATATTGTTATTATTTTCATAGTCCGTTTCCTCTCCCACCTGTCCCTCACTGTCTCAAACCTGGGTCACACTACCACCATCCAAACTCCCTTGTGAGTAGAGCCCTGCAAGCCAGTCGGGACCCGAACAGGTCCCCGAACAGGACCCAGCCCGGGACCTGTGAATTTCACCCACACTGGACTTGCTTCTGTAGCACGACAGTATGCTCCGCTTTCCGCTCCATATTAGTCACACACAAACACACACACTTATCTGCAAAAGACAAGCAACAAGCAACGTATTACATTCTCTTCATCAAACATTTCTCCTTCCTTCTGTCTCTCCGTGCTACTCTCGTCCATTCTCTTCTAGAATCTACGCACGTGCACGCGCATGTTCTGTCGGAGCTGAGCTCCACAACAAGCAGTCACAGTTTAAATACTGCAGGAGAATGCAACAGCTGTTGCGCTGTGCGCACCAGTGAATGCACGCGCAGCGAATCGCTAGAAAAGGATGTTCGGGCTTCGGACCGGACTCGGGCTATAAAACTGTGGTAACATAACGGGCTGGCCTGGGCCTGGGCTTAACAACACAGACCCGGGTCCATATTTTGGTCCCGTGCAGGGCTCTACTTGTGAGAGCTAGAGGAACTATAGGACCATGCAGGATCCAAGCCATCATCAGGGATCCTAACAAGTACATTGTCAAGACCAGCTTGAGACCAGATCATATCCCTATATCTCTGGTGTCAAGAGTTGACCAAGAACATCATCCTTCTGGAAGTGAGAGTTCTCTGGAAGGATTGTTTGAAGAAGGCCTGTGAGAGCAAGAGGGCCAAGTATGAAGATCTGTTCATCAACTTTCTGAAGTGGGGCTGGGAAGCAGTGTGTATATGCCTACATGTAGAGGTCGTCCCCGGGGGTTTTGCTGGGCAATCTCTCTTGTAATCCTCGACTGCACTGGGAATCACTGGAGTGAGTCAGGGGAGACGAGAGAAAGCCTCGAGATGGCTGGATAAGGAGAGGGGGTCATTGGGGGACAGTGCAAATTGTCACTGCCGGGCAGAAACCCTGTATGCACACCCCGCATGGGACCATTCGTTTCAAGAAAATGGAGAAAAGAATATGTGTTGTAGTCATTACGGCGTGGCTGTGTAGCCGAGGCAAAGCATGTGTAAGAGGCAAGTGTGTGTGTGGGTGTGTGTGTGTGTGTGTGTGTGTGTGTGTGTGTGTGTGTGTGTGTGTGTGTGTGTCTCATTTCTATGTGGATACCGAGATTCCCTAGTTTAATCAGAAGCTATTTTCATTGGTCAATAAAACACAAAGACAGACCTACAGTAACCACTTTCAACCTGGCATCCCTATGTCATTATAATTTAACCTTACGGGTCCATTTGGTTTCAATGTATACGCTCTCAAGAGTTAAATTATTGTTAAACATTTGCATTACTTCATTTACACGAGGTCTACACAATTAGGCTAGAGAATGTAAATTAATTAATACAGCATGGAATTGTGGACAAAATCTCATCCAACTGTAACGGCGGACACAGTTCTACATGTATTTTATAATGTAAATTGCAACAAATGCTTTTGTTGCAATTGGGGGGTGTGGGCAGCTCAGGTATTATTGCATATACATGTGGTAGTGGGTTATGTAAAATGGTATTGTGTGATTATAGGAGTGGGGAATATTTTGTACTGTTACCTGGGGAATGGTATGGGCTAACCAGGTAATGGGTACCCACTCTATAAAAGGCAGTCAGTTGTCTCTAACCAGAGAGATGACAGGTTGCCCTGGACTGGTCTTCACTCATGTATCACCTTGGCCGCTCGGCACTCTTACACCAACAATAACAAAAAATTCTTTAGTTTTGGGTCCAATGTCCTGTTTTTGTCTTTTTGCTGAGCCTCAAATATATATGCTTTGTTCTCACAGCATAAACAGCTGATCATGTTTCACAGCATTAAAGATTGACCGAAAATATTCTGGATCTTCTAAATATTGAATCTTTTCACTATATATTTAGATATATGTGACCGCTTCTGACCGAGGCTAAGTCATTGGATTTTTATTTTTATTTTTTTATGTCATGTGAAAGCAGGGAATCATAGCTTCAAATTGACATGTTTGTTCAGTTTGACACACCAGTTTTGGAGATATGGCTTATGTGTTGCAGAAAACAGCGAGTTGAGAAAACAGGCCTGAAAGGTTCACTTATGTGGTCTCTAACATTACACCTCATGTTTAAGCATTTATTTCATATTTACGTGTCAATTTCAGCTCTGAAATTTATTTCAGACATGCTTTAGTATGTGAAGAGTCTGCCTCCTGTTACATTAACTCATTTTGGATTAAAAAAAAAGTTTTTCTCCTCTCCTGAACAGTTAGTCTTGACTGTCTCTGTATCAAAAAGAGTCACATATTTCATCAGCCTTTACAAGCTCACAATGCATCCCTCTTTATATCTTAAAGAAAATATAAACCTATACAATCTCACAACAATAAGCCTAGTTTTTTTCAAACGTCTTGAAAAACCTTTAAAAATACGCTGATCAGCCTCTGCTCCCACCTTTTTAATATATATTTTTAAAACATGCAGAGTGACATTCATTACTTGTGTTTTTTAATAGGAAGCATGTCACCTTTTGTCACCAAAATGGAGGCCATATTGAAAGATGTCCTGTCAGAGCTTGTGACTAATCACTATATGCTAATGACAACTGAGCTGAGCTACTTCCCTATCATGGAGGACAAAAACACCCATTGATCAATGTCATTATAACCACCACTGGATCTGATGCTACTCTGAATTACTATATTATTTTAGTAATGGAACATAAACGCAACACAATGGTAATGTTCAAACAATTAATGGTTGAATGTTATTGTCATTACTTGCAATATAAAAATGCACAAGAGAATGATTAGTACAAATGCTGTAGGTCAAAGAGCAGCTTGAAAGTAAAACATATTCATGGCAATTATTGTTCTTGCATATAATTTCCATTTATTTAGGGATGCCTTCCATTTGATTTTGTTGAAACAGGTGGCACTTTATCCAACTCCACCAGTGGAGTTGGATGGGAATTCATGTTTACGTCTATTCCACCTCCACTCCATCTGTTTGTCTATTATCAGGATATATCTCCAATAGATAGATGTTTGTGGAAGGTTTGCCATGGAGCAAGGAAGAACTGATTAACTTGACCCCAATGGGTGTGTGTCAAAGGATTTGGGTTCCTATTTCCGTACATGCCTTACCTCTTATCCCTAAACTTCTTAGCACTTTTTACAATTTTGAAAAAACATTTTTAAATAGTTCAAATATAGCCAATCTACAAGCTCACTAAGTGTCGATGTAGATGGGCTATTTTAAGTATTTTAAAATGTTTTTCAAAATAGTAAAATAAAAAGGCAGATACGTTTAGGGATAAGGGGGATAAGGCACTGTGGCTCAGGAGGTAGAGCAGGTCGTCCAATGATCCATGGGTCGGCGGTTCGAATCCCGGCTCCTCCTGTCTACATGTCGAAGTGTCCTTGGGCAAGACACTGAACCCAAAATTGCTCCCGATGTGCTGGTTGGTACCTTGCATGGCTTCCGCCACAATCGGTGTACTATGAATGTGTGTGTGAATGGGTGAATGTAATGCACAATCTATGTAAAGCGCCTTGGATAAAGGCGCTATATAAATGCACCATTTACCATTTTACAGAAATAGGGTCCTGAGTGCCCAGGCCAAAGAAGTCTGAAAAGGCAAGATTTTGGAATAACCAAGAGGTTCCTATCTGAGGATTTCAGGCTGCACTCAGGCTCATACAGGACCAGCATATCTACGGCAAGATGTACTGCACTTTAAAATCTAAAATCTTAAAATCTATTCTGAAACTCACAGGCAGCCAGTGTAGAGACGCAAGGGCTGGGTGCAATGTGGCCATGTTTCTTAGAATTAGTTAACAGTGCAGAATAGTGTTGGTCATTACAGTTCCCCAGGGGGGCATTCAGAAAACACAGAGGGGGTCTTGAGGTGCTCTTGGGAGATGTTTGTGTTTTTGCGTTTCTTTTTTTGCTATGCCAGTATATTATATTCATACCAAACTGGCATAATTTCATACATGCACCTTTTTTTCTCCTTTATTTACCCAGGGTATTGCTCATTTTCAGCAACGCCCTGCACATAGAAACACACACAGACACATTAAAACCTGGGAGCTGACCAGTACAACCTCAGTCTTATACTGTTGGCCACTAAGCAGCTCCACTGGAGCAGTTGGGGGTTCAGTGCCTTGCTCAAGGGCACTTCAGCAGTGTTGGGTGAGTGATGACCAATCACTTCCCGACCCAGATGTTTCCTGCCCGTCCGGGGAATCGAACCGGCAACCTTTCGGCAACAAAGGTGCCCCAACATAATTTCCTCATACATGGTTTCATCTTATATACATTTGAGCCGGTAACAAGTTGTCCGCGAACATATCGTGCGCGGTTCAGTTCGGCAACTCGTAGACCGAGCATGCGGAAGCGCCGCCTACACCCGTTCTCCGCGGCCGCGTTACGTCACCAACACTACCCCTGCGTTTTCAACCCAGCTCTGTAGATTCAATTTCCGTGATGCCATGGGCCCGAGAATATACATGGACAGCGGACACGCGACATTCACGGATCAACAGCCGACCAAAGTTCTCTCATTTGAATGCAATTTTGTTACTGTCTAACACTGAGGCGCAGAGACACATCAAATAATGTTCTTATGGCGGATCAAGTCGCCGTATGAATTCGCATAATCATGACTCGACCACAACTGCAAATAAGGGCTGTCCAGTGCAACATAGCTAAAATATAACAAATCCAAATAAGGGCTGTCCAGTGCAACATAGCTAAAATATAACATATCCAAATAAGGGCTGTCCAGTGCAACATAGCTAAAATATAACATATCCAAATAAGGGCTGTCCAGTGCAACATAGCTAAAATATAACATATCCAAATAAGGGCTGTCCAGTGCAACATAGCTAAAATATAACAAATCCAAATAAGGGCTGTCCAGTGCAACATAGCTAAAATATAACAAATCCAAATAAGGGCTGTCCAGTGCAACATAGCTAAAATATAACATATCCAAATAAGGGCTGTCCAGTGCAACATAGCTAAAATATAACATATCCAAATAAGGGCTGTCCAGTGCAACATAGCTAAAATATAACAAATCCAAATAAGGGCTGTCCAGTGCAACATAGCTAAAATATAACATATCCAAATAAGGGCTGTCCAGTGCAACATAGCTAAAATATAACATATCCAAATAAGGGCTGTCCAGTGCAACATAGCTAAAATATAACATATCCAAATAAGGGCTGTCCAGTGCAACATAGCTAAAATATAACATATCCAAATAAGGGCTGTCCAGTGCAACATAGCTCAAATATAACGTATCCAAATAAGGCCTGTCCAGTGCAACATAGCTAAAATATAACATATCCAAATAAGGCCTGTCCAGTGCAACGTAGCTAAAATATATCATATCCCGCAAAAGTAGTGGAGTAGAACAAGTATTGGATATTGGAAATACTCAAGTAAAGTACAAATACCATATTTTTACCAAATACTTCAATATCGATATGGATGAGTGATTTAAACCAGGAAATAACACATAAGCCATATATTATATTATATTATGATATCCAAATTCACAGACGATACAGTAGCCTATATACAGTCTCATATATCACGTTTATCAATATAATATTGGAATTTTGCCGAGCCCTTAAAATTGCATTTGGCAGAATGAAGGGAAGGTGGTATATTACTGTTTACTCTGTGATGTCAAAAGTGATTAAATCGATTGTGCTCTATACCCTTTGTGAGAGTCATCTCAAATGACGAACTTTATAAAGAAGACGGGCAACCTGCGTATGTCCCTTGAGATAAAGAGACGCAGGTTAACATGGCTCGCTCATGTATTGAGGATGCCCAACGAAAGGTTACCCAAGGTTGCCTTG
Organism: Electrona antarctica; assembly: GCF_951216825.1. NCBI lineage: Eukaryota > Metazoa > Chordata > Actinopteri > Myctophiformes > Myctophidae > Electrona > Electrona antarctica. The sequence continues at coordinate 14,206,465 of NC_136797.1, forward strand.
AGGTGGACCCCAATTGGGGAAAGAGAGGCAGACCAAAGAACACCTGGCGAAGGACAGTGATGATGGAGCTGAAGGAGATGGGTCTCACCTGGGACGAAGCACAGGCCAAAGCACGATGACAGGATTCAGTGGCAGTGTATCATTGCGGCCTTATGCCCCAACCGGGACGAGTAAAGTAAAGTAAGTACTGTCACGGGATGCACAGGAGCAGGGAGGCGAGGGCAGTGATGGAAGAGGAGCTCACATTTTCTAACTTAAGTAATAGTATCAATATTCAATACCCTATTGTAGAAATAGTCTGTTACACAAGTACAAGTTCGGTATTCAAATTTTACTTGAGTTAAGATACAACAGTATCGGCATAAAAATGTACCAAAAGTTAAAGTATTCATTATGCAGAAGGTCCCATTTCACAAGTTATCATTATGTATAATATTTATTTTAAAAAATCATTTGAAAATAGCAGATCTACAAGCTCACGTCAGCTATTTTCAAATTGCCAAAGTATATCGGGCTGTGGTTCAAAGTCAAAGTAGAATATTTGCTTTTGTCGAGATGAGTAGAAGTATAATTATATATATTTTTTTAAATGGAAATACTCAAGTTAAATAAAAATACCCAAAAATTGCAGTTGAGTACAGTAAAAGTACCACTTTGCGAGCTGGGGTCCGGTGTAGAGGGGGAGCTTTAGCCTGCAGTGAATACACGGTGAGAGGTTGTTCAGCTTTGAATAAATCAATTGCTATCCTAGTGGGTGTAGAGAGCAATTTAGAAGTGTCCATTCAAAACGCCATCCAAAAATATGGGTCTTTGCATGTATTCCATACGCAGCCGTGGAACACTCACTCCCTGCAATGTTGTGGATGGATTCATCTCAGCGACATTTAATTTACAGCGCTCTGGGGATATTCATTCACCCAACAATAAATTATTGTGACTTGGGATCAGCTCTTGTCATGTGGCATTAAATCCTTTTGAATGTTCAGGCAGAAAACAGTATTTAGTCAAATATCTCCACTTTTCCTAGCTCTCCTCTGGTCCATAGCTCTATAATGCCGTTGCATTTAGAGCTATGTTACCGATGACTTCCAGGGCTCGCATAAATGCAGGTCGTGAAATTAAATTAAATTAAAAAGAACGTTTTTGCGACTCACCAATACAAAGTGTCATTAGAAAGCCTACTTTCCTTAGTGGAAGCACTCTGAGCCCTCCACCACATGTATAATTCCCTCACTGTATATGTTTCTTTTCCCTTTTTACCTCCATTATGATGAATTCCTGTTCTGTTCTTTGTCTATATAGAAGTGTCTATTTGTACGTCTCTAAATGTTTTGATGAATTGAACATGGTGGACCCTCTTGTAAACAAGTGTAATGCTTAATTGGGTCGTCCACTCACAGTTAACAGCCTTTGTATTGAGTTTGTGCTTGAAATGTACTGTAATTCTGCAAACTGTTAATAAATATTTCAATCAATCAATCAATAAAAGGTACTTTTTGGCCAGAGAGTGCTTCCACTATAAGGAAAGTAGGCTTTCTAATGAAACACACCCCGCCTTTATATTGGTGAGTAGCAAAAACGTTATTTATATTTACGCTAAAGACGAGAGGCTGGTCTGCATTTATGCGAGCCCCTGAAGTCATCGGTAACATGGCTCTAAATGCAACAGCATTAGGAGCTATGGACCAGAGCTACACAGCTCTAAATGCAACAGCATTAGAGCTATGGACCAGGGATACACAGCTCTAAATGCAACAGCATTAGAGCTATGGACCAGAGCTACACTTTTACATGGCATGAGATAACCCATTCCCTGCACGTGTACTGCATGATGGGATAACATTCAAATCGGTATCGGGGCACACAATTTGCCAGGTGCATTGTGGTTGGGGTACAATAATTATAATCGCACATGTGCCCCCTATGAGCTCATTAAAGGAAGATCATTTCATTTGTAGGCAGCGCCTTGCCGTTACAAATTAGAACGCCGCTGGGATTGATCCCTACATAGAAAAGTGTTCTATGGATGAATAGCCTGTAGAATATACTAAATGAATATGACTATATCAGCCATTCTCGTGCGTGATACACAGTGTAAAACTAAGACGAAAAATGTTCGTCGACTACCTTTTTCCACTGACGAAAACTAAATGAAAACTAAATGAAAACTAAGCTATGATGACTAAAACTAAGACTAAGTAAACTGACAATTGTCAACAAATAAAAACTAAATGTTAGGAGGGGACTAGTGGACAAGAGATCCAGTATAAGTCATTTTACACTTGGTTTGACTTTGAATGCTGAAAATAGCCGACCTACACGCTCGCAGCGCAACTCGTTGTGAGCTTGTAGATCGGCTATTTTCAGCAAGTCATTACGACGGCATCAAGGCCCGCCAAAATACATTTTAGTCGACTAAATCAACTGTAGATTTAGTCGACTAAAATCCTACGATATTTAGTCGACTAAAACTAGACTAACACTAAGACATTCCAGGTGACTAAAATGTGACTAAAACTAAATGAAAACTATTCAAGAGACTATGACTAAAACTAAAATAGAAATGTGCTGCCAAAAACCACACTGATACACACGCATGCTTTTCCCCCTTTTTGTTTTCCAAGGGAACGTGAGGAGGACCGACAGGGGAAGAGGCATCCGCAGAGAAGATGACAGATCGTGACTGCATGGCATTCTGACTCCGCACTGATATGAATAAAATAAAGTTTATGAACAGATCATTATAATACACTGTTACAACTAGACTTGTACGTGCCAGTCGGCCACCGGCCTACTTGGGAACGATGCAACTTGGGAACCTAATAATACCCGTTGTCAACTTGTCATAGCACCCGTTTTAACTATCTGTCTGTGTCCCTTTTGTGCCGTATGCAATACCTGTTGTCATAGCACCCATTTTTACTGTCTGTCTGTGTCCCTCATGGAGATCTCTATCTGTCTGACTTTGCCTGTGTGTGAAGAGTGCAAACTGACTGTGAGAATTGGACTGATTAAGTAATCAATTGGCAGGTGTGTGGTTGCCATGGCAATCAATTGGCTGAGGCAGAGGCTGGAAATTGCACAGGTGAGGGGATTTAGGCTAATTAGGCCCACTGGCAGAGCCTGACCAGAGCCTTTTGTAAGCTTGGCTTGGCTTCAAAACCAAATTTACATCAGTACTGAACAACATGGCTCCCCTGAGAACCATCAGGGTCAAAACCCGCTCTGAGCCATGGATGAATTCGGACATACTGACTGCAACGAATGCCAGAGACAAAAAATGCTCTGAATTTCTAAAATGCAAGTCAAAGCTTGCCAAGCGCTTCGACAGGTATCTCCAGGCTCAGCTGGACAACCTAAAAACCCAACGAAACAGGCTAAGAAATATTGTTACTGCCATGACCAAATCCGCCAAAAGTAACTTTATTAATAATAAAGCTGAGGAAAACAAAAACAATCCTCGAGAGCTCTGGAAGCTACTCAACAACCAACTAGGCTGCGGTCAGAAACTGAAAACCAGGTTTTCAAACAAACATTAAAGCGAACAACACTCTCATCACTGACAAGCTAGCTTGATGTGGCCAACTACTTGAACATCTTCTTTACAAACATAGCAACAACGCTGGTTAACAATCTGCCCTCCCACTCTGGGCTCTTTGGTGTAGAGCACATTTTAAACTAGTTATGGTAACAACTGATGAGGTACTTAAGAAACTGAGTGCCCTCCAACCCCACAAGGCCACTGGCCATGACAATATTCCCTCCAAATTTCTCAGAGACTCAGCCATCTCTATAGCTCCAATCATCACCCACATAGTAAACCTCTCCATCAAACAGGGACAGGTCCCCCTGGATTTCAAACTGGCCAAAGTAACCCCCCTGCACAAGAAAGGGAGTAAATTAGACCCCGGCAACTACCGCCCTATTTCTATTCTAAGCTCCATCTCGAAAGTGATGGAAAAAATAGTCTATGAACAGGTTGAAAAGTATCTTGCCACTAATAAATTATTGTACGAGTTCCAATCTGGCTTCAGAACATCCCACTCCACTGACACATGCCTTCTCTATTTGAGCGACCACATCAAACAAGAGGTGGATGCTGGCAAATACTGTGGCATGGTCATGCTGGACCTCCAAAAGGCTTTTGACACCGTGAACCACTCCATACTGGTTAACAAGCTAAAAGCAATTGGTTTCGATAGCACATCAGTGAGCTGGATGCAATCCTACCTGGAGGGGAGAGAACAGATGGTGGAAGTGAACGGAACACTGTCCCCCCCCCCTCCCAGTGAGCTGTGGCGTTCCACAAGGAAGCATACTAGGGCCTCTGCTGTTCCTAATATATGTAAACGACATGACTTCAGCTTGTGACTGCAACTTGTTCCTGTTCACAGATGACTCGGCACTGCTGGTCTCGGACAGGGTCTCGGACAGGTTGAAAATGCCCTCAGCTCTGAACTCGGTAGAATCTGCACCTGGCTCGCTGATAACAAACTATCTTTACACCTGGGAAAAACTGAATCCATTCTCTTTGGATCTAATAGTAATCTCAGCAAGGCAAATGGCTTCTTGGTTAGAGTGGGTGACAATGTTATCACACGTAAAGATGAAATTACCTACCTAGGTTCCATCCTGGAGGCTAATCTTTCCGGTGATAAAATGGCCACCAATGTAATCAAAAAAGTCAACCAAAGAACAAGATTCCTTTACAGGATCTCCTCACTGGTCGACAAAAACACCTTGAAGACCTTAACAGGAGCCCTCGTACAAGGCTTCTTTGACTATGCATGCACCTCCTGGTACCACAGCACCTCAAAGGCCCTTACAACTAGGCTCCAGACTTCCCAAAACAAACTGGTCAGGCTCCTACTTGGCCTCACCCCCCGAACCCACCTCACCCCTGCCCACTTTGTCAGACTGGCATGGCTTAGGGTCGACGACAGAGTACAGCATCTTGCAATGAGTCTGGTCCACAAGATTCGATACTCCACCAAGATACCCATGTACCTGTCTAGATACTTCCTTAATGTTAACGAAGTCCACACCCACAACACCAGAGGGAGTGCAACGAACCATGTACAACCCAGATTCGGCACAAACAAGGGACTAAATTATTTTCGCTCCTATGCCACCAAAATGTGGAACGCCCTACCAACAGTCATTAAGACATGCGAATCCCTTGACTCCTTCAAAACCGCTCTCAAAGGGCACCTACGGATGGCTGCAATTCGAAACTGGCCCCCGTAAAATCTGAATCCCCCCCCCCCCCCCCTTTTCCCCTCACTGTATATGTTTCTTTTCCCTTTTTACCTCCATTATGATGAATTCCTGTTCTGTTCTTTGTCTATATAGAAGTGTCTATTTGTACGTCTCTAAATGTTTTGATGAATTGAACATGGTGGACCCTGTTGTAAACAAGTGTAATGAACACATTGAGAGCCCACGCAAAACTGCCCAAAATCACTTTCACCTAGAAAATCCATTCACATTTTTTATAATTCAGCTGACTGTGGAGACACATGCTGGAACTTTTTACTTTGAAATGTTTTATAGTTTCTGAGTTATTTAATTTAAACGCCAAATGCATTCTCAATGGCGAAAACACAAACTTTGGCACCACGTATTAAAAAAAAAAAAAAATAGTTTTGATTGTTTTGATTTTTTTTAATTAAAAAAAATAAAATAATAATAATATATATATATATATATATATATTATTATTATTTATTTTTTTCAAAGACGCCCACAGACGTCTTGGGCTATGCACGTGCGGTAATACCCAAGACGTCCACAGACGTCTTGGGCACAAAATGTGTTTAATTGGGTCGTCCACTCACAGTTAACAGCCTTTGTATTGAGTTTGTGCTTGAAATGTCAGGAGGGGCGAACTCCACTTGCGACCGCGACGGGTCGCTTCGACGGCTGTCTGAGTCGTCGCAACGAGTGCCCATCGTCGCGGGTGCCTGACTCGTCCCGACGGGTCGCCACAGGTGCCCATCGTCTCGACGGGCGCCTGTTTTTGTCGGCGTTTCTGAGTCGTCGCGACGATTGCCCATCGTCTCGACGGGGGCCTGTTTTGTCGCGACGATTGCCCATCGTCTCGACGGGGGCCTGTTTTGTCGCGACGATTGCCCATCGTCTCGACGGGGGCCTGTTTTTGTCGGCGTTTCACCCGTGCGTCGGAGAACGGGCGCTCGTGCTCGCATCTGCCTCTCTCCCTCCTTCCCTCCATCCATCCTATGTGTGTGCTTCCCCCCCCCCCCCCCCCACCCGACCGCCTCCCCCTGTGGGGTAGGGGGTCGGGTGGGGGTCCCTGCGGACCTTTGGGGGGGGGGGGGGGGGGTCCGGGTCCCCTTGGGAATCCCTTTACGCATGCCTTCATTTGTCCCCGTGAATTGCTTCCATTATTTTAATCCAATAACCATATGTTGCATCACATTTTATCGATTGATATAACTTCAATAACCTCCGGAAATAAGGATTTTTTTTGATTCGATTTGAACGTTTAATGGCCTATTGAAAAGACAAGTGTTCCTTTTTTTTTCCCTTTTACGCACGAGAGAGAGAGAGAGAGAGAGAGAGAGAGAGAGAGAGAGAGAGAGAGAGAGAGAGAGAGAGAGGGGGGGGGGGGAGAGAGAGAGCCCTCTATTAATTTCATAATTCCACAGGACCACAAACAAGTTTTTGCACCATTGTATAAAGTATACCACTATAGGCCTACCATACAAACTGTACAAACTGACACTCAATCCATCAAAGGACAGGAAATTAAAAGAAAATGATCTGACCATGTCACGCGCCGGAGCGACGACCACCACCTGCAGTCTCTTTTTTTACATCCATATACCATTATATTTGTGCGTGATTCTTTATATTGTCTATAGCCTACCATTAAACTATATAAATCATTTTCCCAAGCTTACAAAACGGTGAACGCTGCTCTGCACCGCTACAGCAATGGCAAGCTGACTTACCGTATAAAATGCAGCTTGGCCATTTATTTATTTAAGTTCGGGACCAAGGCAGCAAGCTAGCCTATACTTGGCAATTATATTATAAAGCCTTTTCTTTTCTATTGAACAATTGCTCACTCACACCTTTGCAGAGGTAAAACATATATCCGATATTTTTTATCAGAGCTGCATTGATTCATGCGGGGAATAGATTAATATCATCTCACTGTCATCTGTCTGAATGCCATGTGGAGAATGGATTTGTTCTGATCATGGACACGTAGGCATAGGCCTATAGCTATTTAAATTTTCAACCATATACGGCGGGTAGCCTCCTCTTTGTCAGATCTAAGTGCAGGTTCATTTCATGATGTCGTCATATTAAAATGATTCACGGGACATTTGGCACCAAACTTGATTGATCTCATGATGAGATCAATGTAGTAGCCTACAGCCTAACTATAAGTTCCCCATATTATAATTAATTAAGGTGCACTGGCTTAAAACTATGACTGGCCGAATTGCACGCGCTGATGCAATAATGTGGACTTCTATATTTGTATAGGGCTAATTAGCCCTCGTGACTGCTGTCTGTCTGTCAGACCGGCATGTCTGTGAACCATAGAAATAATCTGTTCTGTCCGGGCCAGGCTCGCCGTTATATTCATTTTCCAATGTGAATTTCACCCAGATTGGACTGTCCACACACACACACCGACAGTGTGACTCAAAGGAGCTCCGTAACAAAACAATTTCAATAGGCCTACTGCAGGCATTACTACACTAAACAACGTTGGATTCGTACAGTGCAGAATGCAGATAAGTGTATGTTCTTATAATAATTGTGAGTTTGTTTTTTAACATGCAGCGCGAGTCCGCGAGAGCCGATCTACAAGCTCACAACGCGTTGCACTGCGAGTAGAAAGCTGTCAAGTGAGCAGCGCAATCGCGCATGCTAGAAATATCCTAATAAATAAATAAAAAGGTGTCGGGCTTGCAGGGGCAGTTTCTGTATGGGACTCTAGGCTAACCTGCCTCTAGAATGCTTGCATTTAGGCATACAAGTGATACTTGGCTTTTATATAAGCTATCATTTTTTTTATGTGCTGACCAATGTTGACACATGCCTACATATTTTATCTGAGGTTTGGGGACTTTTAATTGAGTCAGCATGAAGACTAAAGCCTTCTGAATAAATCTACGCAAGCAGTACACGACCCTCTGAGCTGGCGCAGCTTATAGCGGAGTTTCCGACCAAACAACGTCACCGTCAAGTTCACGTTCAACTTCATGAATTCCCACGTAATGTGGGAATCCACGTAAATGCCTGTCCGCTCACGTTACGTAACGTTATGAGCGTAAACGCCGTTGTGAATGAGGACCTATAGGCCTACATAGAAAGCAGTAAATTGAATGAAAGAATGAATGAATGAATGAATGCATTAATGAATGGATGAGTAATTTATTTCGGTGCTGAATAGTTCAATGGAAAACTTAAACATGTCTGTCTGTCAGCGTGCGCTGACAGACAGACAGACAGACAGACAGACAGACAGACAGACAGACAGACAGACAGACAGACAGACAGAATACGTCGCAATGCGCGGCTTTCGCAAAGAAGCAGATATGAGCTCGTAGATCGGCTGAATGTAAATGCATTGTGATTTCTGTGTTATCTATTGCGTTGGGGGGGTCTCCCGGGGACCCCCCAGAAGGACGAGCGTGAACACATTCCGTCTGCGTGCGTGCGCTCTCTCTTTCTCTCTCTCCCCCCCCCCCCCCTCTCTCTCTCTCTCTCTCCCTCTCTCTCTCGTGCGTAAAAGGAAAAAAAAAAGGAACACTTGTCTTTTCAATAGGCCATTAAACAAATAATTAATAATAATTAATAATTAAATATTAAATTAAATTAAATAACCATCTGCATACCATTAAATAAATTACTCATCCATTCATTAATGCATTCATTCATTCATTCATTCTTTCATTCAATTTACTGCTTTCTATGTAGGCCTATAGGTCCTCATTCACAACGGCGTTTACGCTCATAACGTTACGTAACGTGAGCGGACAGGCATTTACGTGGATTCCCACATTACGTGGGAATTCATGAAGTTGAACGTGAACTTGACGGTGACGTTGTTTGGTCGGAAACTCCGCTATAAGCTGCGCCAGCTCAGAGGGTCGTGTACTGCTTGCGTAGATTTATTCAGAAGGCTTTAGTCTTCATGCTGACTCAATTAAAAGTCCCCAAACCTCAGATAAAATATGTAGGCATGTGTCAACATTGGTCAGCACATAAAAAAAATGATAGCTTATATAAAAGCCAAGTATCACTTGTATGCCTAAATGCAAGCATTCTAGAGGCAGGTTAGCCTAGAGTCCCATACAGAAACTGCCCCTGCAAGCCCGACACCTTTTTATTTATTTATTAGGATATTTCTAGCATGCGCGATTGCGCTGCTCACTTGACAGCTTTCTACTCGCAGTGCAACGCGTTGTGAGCTTGTAGATCGGCTCTCGCGGACTCGCGCTGCATGTTAAAAAACAAACTCACAATTATTATAAGAACATACACTTATCTGCATTCTGCACTGTACGAATCCAACGTTGTTTAGTGTAGTAATGCCTGCAGTAGGCCTATTGAAATTGTTTTGTTACGGAGCTCCTTTGAGTCACACTGTCGGTGTGTGTGTGTGGACAGTCCAATCTGGGTGAAATTCACATTGGAAAATGAATATAACGGCGAGCCTGGCCCGGACAGAACAGATTATTTCTATGGTTCACAGACATGCCGGTCTGACAGACAGACAGCAGTCACGAGGGCTAATTAGCCCTATACAAATATAGAAGTCCACATTATTGCATCAGCGCGTGCAATTCGGCCAGTCATAGTTTTAAGCCAGTGCACCTTAATTAATTATAATATGGGGAACTTATAGCTAGGCTGTAGGCTACTACATTGATCTCATCATGAGATCAATCAAGTTTGGTGCCAAATGTCCCGTGAATCATTTTAATATGACGACATCATGAAATGAACCTGCACTTAGATCTGACAAAGAGGAGGCTACCCGCCGTATATGGTTGAAAATTTAAATAGCTATAGGCCTATGCCTACGTGTCCATGATCAGAACAAATCCATTCTCCACATGGCATTCAGACAGATGACAGTGAGATGATATTAATCTATTCCCCGCATGAATCAATGCAGCTCTGATAAAAAATATCGGATATATGTTTTACCTCTGCAAAGGTGTGAGTGAGCAATTGTTCAATAGAAAAGAAAAGGCTTTATAATATAATTGCCAAGTATAGGCTAGCTTGCTGCCTTGGTCCCGAACTTAAATAAATAAATGGCCAAGCTGCATTTTATACGGTAAGTCAGCTTGCCATTGCTGTAGCGGTGCAGAGCAGCGTTCACCGTTTTGTAAGCTTGGGAAAATGATTTATATAGTTTAATGGTAGGCTATAGACAATATAAAGAATCACGCACAAATATAATGGTATATGGATGTAAAAAAAGAGACTGCAGGTGGTGGTCGTCGCTCCGGCGCGTGACATGGTCAGATCATTTTCTTTTAATTTCCTGTCCTTTGATGGATTGAGTGTCAGTTTGTACAGTTTGTATGGTAGGCCTATAGTGGTATACTTTATACAATGGTGCAAAAACTTGTTTGTGGTCCTGTGGAATTATGAAATTAATAGAGGGCTCTCTCTCTCCCCCCCCCCCCCCCCCCCCCCTCTCTCTCTCTCTCTCTCTCTCTCTCTCTCTCGTGCGTAAAAGGAAAAAAAAAAGGAACACTTGTCTTTTCAATAGGCCATTAAACGTTCAAATCGAATCAAAAAAAATCCTTATTTCCGGAGGTTATTGAAGTTATATCAATCGATAAAATGTGATGCAACATATGGTTATTGGATTAAAATAATGGAAGCAATTCACGGGGACAAATGAAGGCATGCGTAAAGGGATTCCCAAGGGGACCCGGACCCCCCCCCCCCCCCCCCCCCCCAAAGGTCCGCAGGGACCCCCACCCGACCCCCTACCCCACAGGGGGAGGCGGTCGGGTGGGGGGGGGGGGGGGGAAGCACACACATAGGATGGATGGAGGGAAGGAGGGAGAGAGGCAGATGCGAGCACGAGCGCCCGTTCTCCGACGCACGGGTGAAACGCCGACAAAAACAGGCCCCCGTCGAGACGATGGGCAATCGTCGCGACAAAACAGGCCCCCGTCGAGACGATGGGCAATCGTCGCGACGACTCAGAAACGCCGACAAAAACAGGCGCCCGTCGAGACGATGGGCACCTGTGGCGACCCGTCGGGACGAGTCAGGCACCCGCGACGATGGGCACTCGTTGCGACGACTCAGACAGCCGTCGAAGCGACCCGTCGCGGTCGCAAGTGGAGCTCGCTGTCTCTCTAAAAAGTTCAGTAAAAGGTCCATAGACTATAAACATGAATATCTTTGACTGAGTCACTTATTGATCAGCCAAACTATAGCCTACAGTATGGGATGTACCCGAGAGAGGGGACTATAGAGAGACAGAGAGTGAGTGTGTTTGAGAAAGAGACACAGAGAGAGAGAGAGAGAGAGAGAGAGAGAGAGCAATTCACAAACGCACATATTCTTTTACAATGTATTTGTTCCCAGTCAGACAGGCTGGCTGGATGGTATTAAACTGGCACAAACAAACTTCTAAGGACAGTGGATAACCCACAAACCTGACCTTTTACAGGATTAAGCAATGGATTAAGTTAAGAGTGTTGCCGCTTCTTGTATCCATACCGTTTTAAATGAAAAGCCCTCCAGTGTTTCATTCACAGCCCACCCAGCCTAGGTTTTGACCAAGTCTCGTTTGACTGCAGCCTGAGAGACGTTATACTCACACTGTTAAATTTAACCAGGATTTCACAATACTTTACATTATTATTTCACAATATAATACTGTGTTCAGAATGTTACTGTGACATCACACCATCCTCTGTGATATCACAACAAATTACTGTACTGTAACTTGTTACCAGGATTTCACAACACTTTACAATAATCTCACAATAAAATACTGTATTCAGTAATGTTACTGTGAAATCACACCAGCCTCTGTGATATCACAACAAATTACTGTACTGTAACTTGTTACCAGGATTTCACAACACTTTACAATAATCTCACAATAAAATACTACAGGTATTCAGAATGTTACTGTGAAATCACAACAAATTACTGTACTGTAACTTGTTACCAGGATTTCACAACACTTTACAATAATCTCACAATAAAATACTGTATTCAGTAATGTTACTGTGAAATCACACCAGCGTCTGTGATATCACAATAAATTACTTTAAAGTGTTGCATTGTGGGATTGGGCGCAAAATGACATCCATTTTAAGAGGGAAAAGCAGTGAAGTGACCCTGAAGATGAAGTCATGAAGTCATGTGAAGTTCATAACTTTGCTCTGATACGGTAAGTCACCCTCTTTGTTCCCTCCACCTTACTGATAACTAGTTGTGCTGTCTTGACTCATTTAGTCTTTCTCCAGCAAATGATGTGTGCTGCTGCTACACAGTGCACACATGCTAATTGCTAACTGCATAGCAACAGAGTGCAGAGCATGTAAGGAGGTGCCTTGTTGGCCACATCAACAATATAAACTCATGTAACGTTGTGTGTCTCAACATTATAAACTCATGTAACATTGTGTGTCTAGATTGACCTGTTTTTTTCCTTTTTGGCACTTATTTGACCAATGTTAGCTATATCCTATAGGCCTACACAGAGGCTACATAGAGGCTAGCAGTTTATTGGCATGGCAAATTGGCAATGCAAACGTTTTTAATGTCTGGTGTTCTGGTGAGTTGTTGATCACAGAGGATTGGTAATTAGATCAACCTGGGATTTTGTAATATGCTAAGTTGTGTGCTTGTGTGCTCTGTGCTGTGGGTAACAGTGTCCATGCTAGACAAATATAATAATCAAATCTACAATTGTCTACAAGCCATTTTCACATAGCTGATTTTGATGCTAAACATGTTTTTTGGGGACCACCCTGACAGCTCACACAACACTGAGCTTGTAGATCGGCTATTTAGAATGGCTTGTTGATTTTTATTAACACATTTTTCATTCATAGCTATTAAAATGGCTAACTAGGCTACATTTCATAATTGTGTGTGTGTGTGTGTGTGTGTGTGTGTGTGTGTGTGTGTGTGTGTGTGTGTGTGTGTGTGTGTGTGTGTGTGTGTGTGTGTGTGTGTGTGTAAAATACTACAGGTATTCAGAATGTTACTGTGAAATCACACCATCCTCTGTGATATCACAACATATTACTGTACTGTAACTTGTTACCAGGATTTCACAACACTTTACAATAATCTCACAATAAAATACTGTATTCAGTAATGTTACTGTGAAATCACACCAGCCTCTGTGATATCACAACATATTACTGTACTGTAACTTGTTACCAGGATTTCACAACACTTTACAATAATCTCACAATAAAATACTGTATTCAGTAATGTTACTGTGAAATCACACCAGCCTCTGTGATATCACAATAAATTACTTTAAAGTGCTGCATTGTGGGATTGGGCGCAAAATTACATCCATTTTGAGAGGGAAAAGCAGTGAAGTGACTGTGAAGATGAAGTTATGAAGTTATGAAGTCATGTGAAGTTCATAAATTTGTATTAACACATTTTTCATTCATAGCTATTAAAATGGCTAACTAGGCTACATTTCATAATTGTGTGTGTGTGTGTGTGTGTGTGTGTGTGTGTGTGTGTGTGTGTGTGTGTGTGTGTGTGTGTGTGTGTGTGTGTGTGTGTGTGTGTGTGTGTGTGTGTGTGTGTGTGTGTGTGTGTGTGTGTGTGTGTGTGTGTGTGTGTGTGTGTGTGTGTGTGTGTGTGTGTGTGTTTGTTTTTTCACTGTAGGTGGCACTTGCTTGGAGAACTCCCCAACCGCAAACAAATTGACTCCGGAGGAGATTTTACTTGGGTCGCAAAAAATAATGTTCATTGTAAGTAGGCTAAATAACACATCATGGGCTAAATCAAATTTGGCATAGAATAATACAAAGTAGATCTAATGTGATTGACAAATTGATTGAGGTTTGAGGTTTTAGAGGTCCTGGAGAAAGTTTGGTATCAGCGAGCTCTCTTGGACATTGTCACTGAGGTGGTTCAACCTAGCTGCAATTTGCAACACTAGATTTATTTGTATTTGTTTTAAATGGTATGAATCTAAATTTGCAATACCCTCCAATGACTGCCCATTGATCCAAATTGAATTTCCGGTCTGCTTAAACTCACCAACATGGCAGTTGTCGGGAAAGCTTGAGTGATCAATCTGCAAAGCGTTTGTTTCATAAAGATCAAGAAATTCGGTGCAGGTGAATATATTATGTTTTTTGAAGGGTTGGAGTTTGTAAGCTCTCGTCGAAGGCATTGAACGGCCCTGCGTACCACCTGTTTCGAATTTGCACATAATGCAGGAAGAAGCAGCACAACCCCTTAATAAAAACGAGTGCTTCCAAACTCCAACACTTAGAAAAAAATATCACGGCACAGAATTTCTTAGCAGAAAGTAGCTCATAACAGGTTCTATGGTGGATTTTTATGAAACACTCACTTTGCAGATAGAAAGAGGATAATTCAAGCTTGCCCTACAGCTGCAATGTTTGTGAGTTTAACGTTGTTTAATACAAGCAGAATGGAAATTCGATTTGGATCAATTGGCTGTCATTGGATGGTATTGCAACTCCAGATTAATAGATTAATCCCCTTATAAATGCATCTAGTGTTGCAAATTGCGGCTAGGTACAACCAGCAGCTCTCTTAACAGTTTTCTTTTTCACTGTAGGAAGCACCACGGCTTGCTCGGACGACTCTCCAACCGCTGACGAATTGACAACGGCGACACCACTCCCTTCATCCCTCACTTCCATCTCTTCAATGACTGTGTATGTCTCCTCCGTGTGTATTTCAAGGTTTCTAGCTTACAATAGGAACCAAATACTTCTGGGTTGATGGCTAAAAACAGTACGTGGGAAGTCAGAAATTAATGAGAGTAGAGCAAACGCATTATTGTTTTTGTTATTTCCATGGGATTTTCTGACTAAGCAATGCATTAAAAATACCCACCCTATCCTTTAAGATTATTACAGATTTTGTGACATACTATGTTGTTGTTTTCTTTCTATATGTTTTTGTTGGGGGGAATACTGTGTGCTGTAGTAATTGATTCATGTTTGACATTCTCCGTTCTTTCAGATAATGAATCAAGACATAAAGGAGGCAGTTTCTGTTGAAACCCTGGCTTCCCTGCTGGAAGGGTTTGAAGAGCTTGGTGTGGACCAATCCAGTATCGAAAATTGCTGGTATTTTTATCTTCATCTGAGCATTAGTGGGTGGCGATGGAAAGTTGGTCTATAATAGCAGAATGGTACAAGTTACACCATTTAATAATTTTGCTTGACAAACTGATCATTTTTTCTCCAGCAAGTATACTTCATCTACCTCTTCCCCTCTCTATCTAGTATTCATCATTTGTTGCATCTGCTTACGTGTAGGACTGTTGCTGTCGCCTCTCCAACCCTCACAAGTAAGTGTAAGGTTTAAGTTTAAACCTGTGGCTGCACTAGACTATAGTTCACGTTTACACTAAATCACATTCATTCACATGTTGACAATGTTCCCTATGATTCCAGTGGACTGTCTTTTACGCACTGTTGAATCTATACTACCATAGATATACAGTATGTTACAGTTATGTCTTAATTTACAGGCATGTGCCACAGCTGCTGATGTGCAGAGGACAGAGAAATTACTGAGCACCCACTGCTTGATCCTGCTTGATTGTCCAAGGTAGGCCTACTGTTGATCTGGATTTTATCACAGTATCAACTCACATGTTGCTGATCATTTAAATTCTGCTCTTGTTCATTTAGCATTTCACCTCTTTACAATATCACATAATGGGTACCCATTGTGTACCCACTGTTTAGGTGATATGATGCAGCCTAGGGCCTGGATGCTGTCTATTGAAGAACAAGTGGTGATGGGACCACACAATGGGATCATCAATGGGATATCTGCGGTTTTCGCGAGCTGCTACAACTTCCATCTGCAGTATCCTGAGGATGGCACGTGCACTCTGGAGTTTTCCAAAGGTATTGTAACACTGAAATTAACATTGTACTGGATTGCTTGCAACATTGATACTTGTATACTTGTATCAATGTTGCTTAGATTTCAGTACTACTTTCTTTCTGTGGTGTAGGGTTTACACCCCTGCATGTGCCTTGTATAAATGATGCAATATATAAAACTATGTAAAACTAAAAGTTGTTGTCTTGCCTTATTGTTTACAGGTGCTTCTTGGGCATTAACCCTGAGAGAGGCTCCAAATCGAAGAAGCGTGGAGTATCAACCCATTCAACCCATACGTGAGCATGTGAAAACTTGTGGACTTTGAATGGTTGATAATGATGGTATTCAGGACCCCAATATGAGACGCACTCATACCATTTTGAGAAAACCTGTGGACTTTGAATGGATGTTGATGCCCTACTCTCGTTTGTCTAACTCCACCAGCCATTCTTATCTGGATATGTAAAATTGCCTATGATTTGTGTGTGCATGTGTGCGCGTACATGCATGTGTGTGCGCGTGTGTGTGTCACTATTACTAATGGTGGTAAAGTGTTTTTGTTAGTTTTTTTACTTCATTTAAAGAAACAGTTCAGCCAAAACTCAAAATGTAGTATCTACTTAACACCATGCTGAATTGCTGATTCAAGGTCAGGTGATTTATAGTCCACAAAAACTGCTGGAATTTCACAGGAAAACTGTGTTGCAGCCTCCTCCTAAATTACTGAAGTCAATGACGACCAGTTTTCATACTGCAGTAGGGCCTATGCTGGTCTGGTGTAATCCAAACTCCAGGAGTGTTTGTAGACACTCGTGTGAAGTGAGTGGTGCAACTCCGTGTGGGGGTTCCCGGGGGGGGGGGGGGGGGGGGGGGGGGGAGTGCCCTGGGGGCCGGGCCGGTTCTGGGCGTGCCGCCCCGAGAAATGACAGAGTTACCGTGTGGCGGTCCCTCTACTGTACCCTCTACTGTACTGTACTACCCACCCACACACATAGCTCCGTAAGGGAGTGGTTGCACCACTCAAAGATCTCCACTGAGTATAGCAGGGCTTTATGTGAGACTGATGTGGTTGTTCTTTGTCCATTTGAAATGTTGCACGTTGCACTTTAATTGTTAATAAAAAGTTTAAATTAATAAAGTTTTGTTTTTCTTTTAGCAGATCCGCAAAGCATGTTTGTGTATGTATGGTAAAATCACAGTTAAAAATTTAATTTTACAATACTTTACTGTATTAGATATAATGTCAATTTACAGTAAATTACATTACTTTCACAGTAATGGTAATAATATATACAGTAAATAACTGTACTACATACTGGTAAATCACAGTAAATGACATTACTTTCACAGTAATGGTAATAATATATACAGTACATAACCGTACTACATACTGGTAAATCACAGTAAATGACATTACTTTCACAGTAATGGTAATAATATATACAGTAAATAACTGTACTACATACTGGTAAATCACAGTAAATGACATTACTTTCACAGTAATGGTAATAATATATACAGTAAATAACTGTACTACATACTGGTAAATCACAGTAAATTACATTACTTTCACAGTAATGGTACTAATATATACAGTAAATAACTGTACTACATACTGGTAAATCACAGTAAATTACAGTAATTTCACAGATGTGAAATTACAGTAATTTACTGTGAGATAATTACTGTGAAACTTACTGTGAAAGTACGGCAATTATTAGCCAGTAATTTACTGTGACTTCACAGCAAATTATTTAACAGTGCAGTCAAGGCTAACAGTGTTGATAAAACGGAGGGCTGGCTGAGATTAGTGGACTGCCTGGGAGGTTCAAGGCATGGATACATCAGCAAAGCATCCTTCCATCAACCTGTGGCATCTTCTCATTTAAAATGTGTCATGTAAAAAAATAATGTATCATAACTTTTGAGACCTTAGAGTGCAAGATCAGCATTTACCACCAATTATTGCTGCAGTTGATGCAGTGCCGAGGCTCAGGTGACCTCAAACGTTGGAGTGGTGGCAAGAAGTGGAAGGAAGGACAGCATCATCTGCTTTCTACTCCTTTCAGCATTGCTGTCCAACAGCCAGACAGAGGCTCATATACCATGTCAGGCTGGTAGGATTGTCTGTGGAACCCAGTTTTTCATGTGTCTATGAGGTGAAAATACTTCATTAGACACCCTGGAGTCGTTTGTATGTGCAATGGTGTATTAAC
This sequence comes from Electrona antarctica, assembly GCF_951216825.1. NCBI lineage: Eukaryota > Metazoa > Chordata > Actinopteri > Myctophiformes > Myctophidae > Electrona > Electrona antarctica. Next base: position 14,224,788 of record NC_136797.1, read on the forward strand.
TTTGTATTTAGGGTTTCTTCCTGGAGGCTGAACCCTTGTTGTTTAATACAATCAGATAGGACTTTTCTGTTTGGATGAATGGGCTGCCAATAGGAAATTGCATCTAGTTAGCACCTTGCTGGCAAGATGGCCGCGGTCTGCATGTGGTCAATGGGCCATGTTATTCTTGTCAGTGCAAAGTAAATGCAACATACTGTATAGATTCTTGGTGTGGGATTTGGTGGTATTAACCCATGAGAAGTCAATAACAAGAAACTTGCATTTGGATATAGTTCAATATCACCTTCTAGCAAATGATTTAAACAATGAATGAGCAGCTTTATCATTTTTACATTGTTATGAAATTAATTGATCTGTTATATCAGTATTATGTCTGCTACTATGAATACAAATGAAAAGATTGACAAGATATCATAACCTTCTCTAGAAGGCTTGATTGGTGTGTGTGCGTGCGTGTACTATTATTATGGACATTGAAATACATACATTCAGAGTCAGACATTAAATAGA
>NC_136797.1:14225497-14407964 GCF_951216825.1 Electrona antarctica
CAAGATTCGATACTCCACCAAGATACCCATGTACCTGTCTAGATACTTCCTTAATGTTAACGAAGTCCACAGTCCACACCCACAACACCAGAGGGAGTGCAACGAACCATGTACAACCCAGATTCGGCACAAACAAGGGACTAAATTCTTTTCGCTCCTATGCCACCAAAATGTGGAACGCCCTACCAACATTACATGCGAATCCCTTGACTCCTTCAAAACCGCTCTCAAAGGGCACCTACGGATGGCTGCAATTCGAAACTGGCCCCCGTAAAATCTGAAAAAGAAAAAAAGTTTATATTTTTTTATATATATATATATATATATATATATATATTTTTTTTTTTTCAAAGACGTCCACAGACGTCTTGGGCTATGCACGTGCGGTAATACCCAAGACGTCCACAGACGTCTTGGGCACAAAATGTGTTTAATTGGGTCGTCCACTCACAGTTAACAGCCTTTGTATTGAGTTTGTGCTTGAAATGTACTGTAATTCTGCAAACTGTTAATACAATTTTCAATCAATCAATCAATCAATTGTGGTGGTTCTGGAGAACCGTGGGTCCGACCGACTCGATACCGGGCACTGCACTCCCTGCGGGGGTGTGGAACGCTTGTGTCGAATGTGAAGTCGGTGGGGCAAACGGTTGTCGAGTTACATGCATTACAACCGTACACACACGCACGCACGCAGATACACAGAGACGTGTGGTGCATTTCTAATAGGATACAACACAGCCAAATAGTCAACAGTTGACTTAATCAATACAAATGTCATTGATGTCCTTTTTACTTTTATAATGGTCATCAATAATGGAAGTAATTACAATTTGTGCCCACAGAATGTCACCCGTTGTCATCTGGTCAACATGAACTATTTTTTTCATTTTGTCAGTATTCACCATAGCAACAAGATGTGTGATGTCATACACGTGTGTATTACACTTTATGCCATTATAATCACCACTGTTCATATAATACAGTATACTAAACCAGTAAGACGCCTGAGGGCGAGAAGCGACCTTGCCCTAAAGGTCAAGGTCACGTGCACTGGCCATATATGGAGCGTATCTTGAGTGTACAGGGTGTGATGAGGTCAGATCAAGATATGGAATGTCAGAACAGGTCAGCTCCATATATGGAGATCTAAGGGTGGCAGCAGGGGCAGTGTATTGAATATACAGGGTTTGATGAGGGCCCAGGTAGGGTCGGGCCTTAATTTCCGGGCCTTCTGAGAACTCTAGTTTTCGCCGGATTCCAGGCACGGCTGCACATATAAGTTTAGTTTAAATCTAAAGCACACTTCAAAATATATTAAAAATGCTTTTATTCACTGTTCACGCAGTACGACAAGGTTAGCATAACTTTTTCAGGGAGTTGACTTGGCTTTTTGGGAACCGGGATGTTTGGAAGCAGCATGGTTTTAAAGCAGATTCAAAGCACGATTATTTGTTAATTAAATTCCTTGAGTTGGGTCTATTCAGTTGCTGTGTCCCCCTTATGCCTGATTTATATTTAGTTGTGAGCCAGTATCGCACAGCGACAATAGCTGATCCACAAGCTTAGTGTGGTTTGCTGTGACGCGATGAGCTTGTAGATCAGCTATTTTCGGTGCGAGACACACCAGCGCATAATTTAGTATGGATCAGGCTTTGTAACTAATTACTGCCTCCGAGACTGTCTGGAACACCTGTCACCCACTGCATCTACGAGTTGCATGCACAAGGGTATAGAATGTGAATCACACTTTCACTCACACTCCCCACCTCTCTCATCCCACTATTCTGCTGTACTTCTACCACACGCACGTGCGCGCGCGCGTGCATAGCGTGCTTGCGTGTCTGTGTATACACACGCATTAATCAGTGGAATTGCTGTGCATACAGATTAATTCGAGTATAAAACAAAAAGTAAAACAATCCTCGAAATCCCAGTTACACCTTTTCCACTTTATAAATGCTGCAACAAACACTGCTTTTCAGCAAGGTAAACTCAATAAAGAATTGCTTCACAACCAATTAAGCAAAATCCATTGAACTACAGTATGTTTTTCCCTTTTGAGGTAACATCCACTCAGTTGAGGTGAAAATAAGTGCAATTCTACAGTCAGTGAAAATAATTAGTTGGCAAACAAAGTGATGACAGATGACAAAGCTACCGTATGCATAAAAGTATACGGTATAACCTAAGATAAGTGTCTGTACATTTGGACCAGAATGAATGTGTGTTCCCAATGACCGCTCTTAATAGAAGATGTCTAGACATTTCAGGGGTCGTGATGGACACTGTGCCAACAACTGATATATTGTACTCTGTCTGACTTGCATTTTCATACATTTTCTTTCCTCCCACAGACTTTGTGGTCACTAAAAGGCCCCTTTTCATTCTTTCTTTTATCTGGTCTCGGTCCTGCAAGACAAATGTACATTAGGACTTTGTCAGTTTTTAATTAAATGTGTCAATAAGAAAGTTATGCCTTATGCCCCATCTATTCTGCCAGCTATGCTATGCTTGTCTAATATTTTAGTTTTTGTTCTTAACACCAAGAGCGGCAAGGACGGAGTTCTCTGTTCAATCTATTAGTAACGCCCAGCGCTCAGGACGGAGATTGATAAAAGGACGGAGATGTATTGATATAAAAACCGATCGCATCGCTCCACAGGCTGGGAGTGTCTGTTGGGCAACATTCAATAATCATACAGAGGTATGATTAATTCTAACACGACTATTGACGGGACCGCGACGGGACGTTCGTTGACGTTGTCGATTTTGGCTACATCTAGCTACTTCAGCTACATCCGGGATAGCGCTTGGTCCGTCGCTAAATGTGCTCCACTGCTATAAATCGCTGGGCGCTCTGATTTAATGGATTAAATAACCCCGGGTGTTCGAGGTGTTAACACCCCGAACGCCCTGAAGTAGCTGAAGTAGCTTGATGTAGCCAAAACACTCTCGATGCGATTGACAACAACGGGAGGTATGATTATTATTGATAATTCTAACGCGACTAGCGACGGGACCGCGATGGGCTGTCTAACACATATTTTCTAAGAATTGGACGGAGTGATTTAGATCAAGAGTTATTCACGTTTTAAGATGTTCGATCTCGTCGGCTAAAATGGGGGGGAAACATTTTCGATGACGTCTGTGGTATTCCTCACGTCCCACGGAAAAATAACATTGAATGTTGCGCAACAGACGCTCCCAGCCTGTGGAGCGATGCGATCGGGTTTGATATCAACAATCTCCGTCCTTTTGATCAATCTCCGTCCTGAGCGCTGGGTGTTAATTAGCTCCAGCACAGGCATTTGCCAGTCATTTTCGGGGCACTGACTTAATAAAGAAAAACATAAATAATAATAGTCTTGTTTTTAAAACAGAGAAAATCAGAACCTTTTCATTGAGTGGGTGTAATTATTTGTTGTACAAAGACATGTACAACAATAAATCCCAGCAGAAAATAGCTAGTGGAGAGGTGAAAGGTTGATAAGAAAAAAATCCCCGGTGGTACAGTATTTTAATTGCGTCACGTGCACGCGCTTACATGTGCGCATGCATATACAGAAAACTGATAGTGTATGTATCTACTCGTGACCACCATTGGAAAATATATATATTTTTTTTTTACCTACATTTTTATCCCACAATTTGTAACCCATTTTTTCACCCAGTGTCAATAATGTAATCCTACACTCCCTCTGCCAACCTGGGGAGAGCAACAGACTGAGATCCTGCTTCCTTCTATACATGAGGAGTCCAAGCCGCTTATTTTCCCCTGACAGGGGGAGTTTCTCCGGTTGGACGTAGCACGTGGAAGGAACACGTTATTCCAAACAGTTCCTTTCCCCTCCATCAGGCTCGAAAATATCTTCTTATTGAAATTAATGTGTGATTAATATAAATTTGACTTAATATAAATTTGACTTATGTTTACGTCGTTTGTAAATCTTCTCAAGGAATACCTTCTGAAAAAGGTGTAGGTTATAATAGAAAGAAAGGACGTGAACAACGCAAATGTGAGGAGGCTCGCCGTAGCTAAACCCGTTAGCCCAAAATAGCCAATTGATTTGGGTACTTGGCGTGTTGTGAATCTAGGGGGACGCCTTTTCTAGCGTGCACTGTACCGTACCGTAAATGTGTGTGGAAAAAAGTACCGGCCACCCGCCGTGTGGTACCCCATGCTGTGACAAAAACACTGCTGAGTAATAGAGAATGAGTGCACCTCCAAGCAGTCCATCATCAAAGTTGGGGAGAAAGCCACAACACTAGCCCTAGCTCCTCCGCAGCTAGGGCTTCTTGCCACTGCATGGCAGGTACAAGTCGACCTGGGAAGGCAGTCTAATCCATTTCGGGCGGGAACCCCTTTTGGTGTTTTAAGCATTCTGTTCTACTTTAGCTATTTTTAACTCAAATCTTTGCTGCCGGGGGGCGTCCCTGGAACAACATCTTTTGAGATGGGGGTCCGTGGCCAAATACAGATATTTCTGGGGCTCCTGAAATATTGAGCACCACTGATATAGAAACATAGGTATTTCAGAAAACTGTCATGATTTAGAAGACATTTTTTACATTTCGTTGTCGGGTCTAAATGGGTTAAGTTCCCAGAACACATCTCAGCCACTTCATTCCACCGAGACATGGGGTTAACATCAGAGTCTACAAAGCAAGTGGTCTTACTGGAACTTGCCGTACCCTGCTGGGAAGACCGGACTGAAGAGGCCAACAAGCGCAAAAGGAAGGGGTGAAACATGGAGAACTGGTGGCAGAGTGCAGGAACAATGGCTGGAAAGCCTGTGTTGAACCAGTTGAAGTTGTGTACCCTAACCCTAGGGTTTATAATAATAATGTTTTAATAGGTAATAGGAATAGGAATAGGTTAACTAAAATAAAGTTGTGATCAGATGATGTTTTGTAGAAACTTTAATTAAATTTACGTTTCTCAAATTTCCCAAAATTGGGAACGGCATCAGACCCAAAACCTGGCATCGGCCAGGCTCTAGAATATACGATTGGCAAAAATTGCACCGCTGTCTACCCTGGAAGGGAGTCCCCTCTTTTGTGATCCTTCCTGAGGTGTCCTCCTTTATTTTCATGTCTTGGGATGGCCAGGGGATGTTTGTTTTCTTCGTTAAATGGGTCTGTAAAGCCCTTTGAGACTGTACCAGTACAATTGAGTTGACTTGTCAGTGTAACAACAATGTTTTACATGAACAGTGTTGCACTATTGAACAATGTAAGCGCAAAGTGCACATGGAATCTTAAGTGGACAATGTTATACTGCTGTTAAAGCTATACCTTAAAGCAGTTCAATTGGTGCATTTCAGATCCTTCTCTTCATAGTAATTATTGTTTAACTGTGATCTTGATGGGAGGTTCAAGCTAGCCTGGCATGCTCTGGCAAATTAGTCTCGTTTCCAGGCTTTCACTAAGTGGGTTTGTGACCAACGTCCACATTATACTGTTCCCATGAATAACTCTAAATGTAGCTGTTTATGCCGGTAGTGTGCACACTGGGGCCAGTGGAGCAGGTAGGAGAGGTGTTTGATAACTTACCCAGCCAGAGTACAACAATAAATACATTTCGAATAAGCTCTGCTTTGAAAAGCAAGGTCAAGGCGGCCTAAACCATAACACCACTGAAACAGTGTATTTCTGTGCAGTGGGTAGCCCTCATCACCTAGTCCTAGACAGATGTTTCACACCAATCCCATGCCAATTACTCCCCAACACATAGTAGGCTACCCACCATTGTACTGTTCATAAGAGTTTCCCTTATGCGTGGAGAATATGGAGTCCACATACCAAGGTGACCTAAGTGTCAGAATGCAGTAATTCCCTCTCTCTTTTTTTCTAAGGCTAATTTATTACCGACCACAGTGGGGAGAGACAGGAGACGGGGGGGTGGGGGGGGGGGGGGACAGGGAGAGGGGACAATGTGTGCAACACAGGCCAGGAGGGACAGCAGAGACACTCTGGCCACCAGCCAAAAAGCAAAGTTTTCCAACTTTGGGATGCAAGCTAGGTCTGCACAATTCTTCTTTGTCTCTTGGTTGTCTCATTAATATTCATGGGTTACAGCGTACAATAGGTTCCATCTTTGGTCTTTATAGTCAGAGGAAAACTCATCATAAATATGCACCAAATGGATGGAGAAATTATACTTTTTTTTGCTGAGTTAATTTTGCACGGACACACAATATGTTGCATATGTGTATCGACAATACTGTGCAAACATCAATGTTCGTTACCATGCCTATTCTGAATGGTACCACTTTCAATGCTACCATATATTATTTTCTTTTTTGAGGGGCGCCAGCCCCTCCTATATTCAGCTATAGTGTAGATTTTTGTGGCATTAAATGCCACTGACAATGAATGGAGAATTTACGCCATATGTAGACAAATCGGCTATTTTGTCCTAACACAAAGATTGTCCTACACAAAGATAATAGATATGATGATAAGAGCGCCCCTCACTTCACACGGGAGTGATTTATTTTTATTATTTAACTTTACTTTTCCACTGTAGCACATCTCTACAGTATGTATGTAGTATATTGATGCTGTTCGCCAGAACCTTGTACTGCATGTCCAAAACTGTTATATTTTTCAGAAAGTAAAAAAGGGAACTGTGTTGGATCCACTGTAGTTATTTATATCCAAGTGCTTGTCAATACTTTCATTGGTTCAATAAAGTTCACACACACTTTAACCACTTGTACGTTCACTTTGAAAAAACGAATAAAAAAAAATGCAAAAAGATAGCAGTACACAATAAACATTGTTAGCTTGTAGATTGGCTCATTTGCAATTGTTGTGCAATACTGGAGGGTGACGAGGCAGGGCATTAATTTATGAGAAAGGGAGAGCTACAGCACTAACAATAAATGATGCATTGCTTCAGAAATGATGCAGTAACTTCTCCAAAAACAAGAAGAATGATGCAAACCAGCTTAGAATTAAGTCTGTGGAAATTATTAATGTAGTTATCTGTGCATTTTTTTAAAAATCATAATAATAAAAAAGAGAGAAGAGGAAAAAAAATCACCCCAAACTACTACTACTCTCAGTTAATGTGCCATGAATTGTGGATATATCTGGCAAATTGCACGTGTGTGATTTGCAGACAGCGAATCAATGCGAATGCATTGCTTACCTGCATGTATTCTAAAATGGTAAATGGTGCATTTATATATATCTATGTAAAGCGCCTTTATCCAAGGCGCTTTACATAGATTGTGCATTACATTCACACACCGATTGCGACGGAAGCCATGCAAGGTACCAACCAGCACATCGGGTTCAGTGTCTTGCCCAAGGACACTTCGACATGTAGACAGGAGGAGCCGGGATTCGAACCGCCGACCCAAGGATCATTGGATGACCTGCTCTACCTCCTGAGCCACAGCCACCCTACCAGTGCAAACAAGTCTGAGGGGCTAAACAGTGAGTGACAATCTAATGGTTTCCTCACCACTGCTTAGGCCACAGGCCGTCATTACAGCAGCTCCTCTTCCATGAGAAGATAGATGGTAGCATTAGGAAAAAAAGTGCTGCTTGGCTGCCTGCAAAGCACCCCCCTGTTTATTCAGGTAGAACAACTTCGAGAGCAATGTCTCTCAAACTAAAATTCCACCAAACTGAAGTAAACTCTACGGCACACAGACGCACGCTGTGCATGTGTGTACGAATAGGCAATTACGTATATTGACAAAATACACACGGAGGCAGACGGCTGCCATGCCATGCCAGCGACCTGCTCGATCCACAAGTATACATACAAAGTAGACCGAAATACACGCGTTCCAACAAAATGTTAATTTACTTAAGTGCACAGCTGTCTGCATAAACGTGTAGCCGACTGTCAGACTAAGCCTGATCACATTATACCGCCACTATGTGCCGTGAAAATTTCAACAGGATTGCTTTTTTTTCCCCCTTATCTTTTTTTCTTTTCTTGAACCCGTGAACAACTATATCATATTCAATACTCATGGGACCAAATTTACCAAGCAAGACATGCATATATGCGTCATGAGTACAGTTTGAGAAGTCAGGCTATACATGCAGCAAAGGGAAGCATCTTATTTCCAGGCTTGCACATCCTCCTTTCATGCTTTGAAAACTAATATGCAGTCAAGCCAAACAGTTCATAAATCATTGAGATGAGTAAAGAGAGGTATATAAAAAAAAGAGAAAAACTGACTGTGCTCATTATAAGAGATGGATAGATGCGGAGATAAATACAGGGACAACCATGATGGATCAGGGAGCACTCCATTCACACGCAGACAGCCTATAGCACAGGTTTATGCGTCTGTACGATAGTGTGTGCATTGCACCTATTGCAAGTGTGTTTGGCCAAGGGGTGGGTGGGTGTGTGTGTGTGTGTGTGTGTGTGTGTGTGTGTGTGTGTGTGTGTGTGTGTGTGTGTGCGTGCGTGCGTCTGCTCCGCATACAGTATATGCAAGGTGCTATATATTGATACATGCCAGCCGTCAGTAAAACTTCAGGCAGTGACAAGGAGATACGTTTATACACAAATATAAGTCGGAATAAAACTGTTAAGAATAAAGTAAAGAGAACACCATCTATCCATCGATCTATTTATCTATTGTATCTATCTATGCATCCATCCATCCATCGGCTATCGATATCTATCAGCCATCCATAATTGGATGCCAACAACACAGTGCAGTAACTGAATACTGTGGGAATGCCTGCCTGCCTGCCTGCCTGCCTGCCTGCCTGCCTGCCTGCCTGCCTGCCTGCCTGTCTGTCTGTCTGTCTGTCTGTCTGCCTGCCTGCCTGCCTGCCTGCCTGCCTGCCTGCCTGCCTGCCTGCGTGTTAGCGTGTTAGCGTGTAGCTGTAGGCGCATAGTCACTGTTTGTTTTTATAGAAACTTTCCTGAGCCTGCAGGGTGGATTGAGAGCCAGTGCTCTCTTAGCACTTGCCAGATGGTGACAGAGTGAGCAGTCAGTGCTGGGGGGTGACGGACGGGGGGTGACGGGGGTGACGGGGGGTCCCTGATGATCGTCTGAGCCTTCACCCTATATACTCCTCCGGGTGGCACCAGGTCCTGCACGGCTGGCAGGCTCAGTTCTGCTGTCGTACTGGGCTGTTCTCTAACCATCTCTTTGCACAGCCTTGCTGTCATATTCTAAGCATCGTCTGCACCATGCCGTGACACAGCCAGTCAGGGTACTCTCCATCATATGCCCCCCTGAAGTAAAGTTGTACTTCGTGTTGCCAGTCTGACGAACGAGTCCTAGTGCACGCACAGCAATGTTCATATAATCCTAATTTGTTGCTCCTACGGTCCTAAAGGCGACAGGCGGCAGCCTCAGCATCTGGTCGCACATGGCTGCGCCGCGTGAACCAATTAGTCACCACTTCCTTCCCATGAAAGGGCATTTCCCCCAAAGGAACTCGAAGCTACTCACGCTCTCCACTAGTTAATGATCATCTGCTTCAGTTTAGCGGGTTGTTAAACTGCGGTTATTATCCTGAAACCACGGAACGATATGCCAGGGCTCTCATTTCCTCTCCGTAGGCCGTCTCATCATTGCCTGTGATCGTGGCGAGACGGTGGTGGTGTCATCAAAATGAATATTGGTGTTTGAGCCGTGTGTATTTTATGTATGTCTTTATATCTGTGTGTGTGTGTGTGTGTGTGTGTGTGTGTGTGTGTGTGTGTGTGTGTGTGTGTGTGTGTGTGTGTGTGTGTGTGTGTGTGTGTGTGTGTGTGTGTGTGTGTGTGTGTGTGTGTGTGTGTGTGCGCGCGCGAAAAAGTAGATGGGCCACTTCTTAATGCTTCATCAAACTTTATTAGATTGCATTTCACCCCGCGCTTCGTCAGGTGTGCAAGGCCAAACGCGTCGTACAATTTAATAAAGTTTGACGAAGCCTTATGGCCTCAGTCACACTATTGAGACGGCTGTCTTGTCTGTGTTTAATGGCCGCCCCAATGCATTTCCAATGGAAGTCACACGTGTGTGTGTGTGTGTGTGTGTGTGTGTGTGTGTGTGTGTGTGTGTGTGTGTGTGTGTGTGTGTGTGTGTGTGTGTGTGTGTGTGTGTGTGACTGACTGTGTGTGACTGACTGTGTGTGACTGACTGTGTGTGACTGACTGTGTCCAGACAGCTTATGTCTGTGTCCAATAGTGCTTTTTGACTCTAACATATGTATTGTTTGTGAGTGTGAATGAGCTCACAATTCATCAGGGGCAGTGGAACACAAACATTGTAGGTGACGAGCCAAGCGTAGGCGGCTCGTGCAGAAGGCATGAGAGTGAGAACAATGCTCAACACTTCCACTGTGCATAGAAAGAAGCTTGGGAATCTTTGTGACTGAGTCATAATCGTCATTCTGGCTGTTCCGGCTGCGCTAAGCTCACTTCTCAGATCCCATGCTGGAAATCTACCCAGGTTTCCCCCAGTTCCAGAAAATTAAAGTGAAACGTGTCACACAGATGACTTTAAGCGGCAAACCCCTCTTTTATTTATTCCTGACTCCCTTTGGGAGAGGTGACATCTAAATCACTGCCCTGCCTTTGGCTTTTAACCCGTTCTGGGCGGGAACCCCTTTTGGTTGTTTCAAGCATTATGTTATACTTTAGCTATTGAAAAATAGCAGATCTACAAGCTCATAGTGCGGCACCGAGTGCCGCGCTACGAGCTTGTAGGTCTGCTATTTTTGAAAAATCGTGAAAATTTGCCTCAAATCGTTGAATATATATTCTTTCAGAGCGAACGTTTTTAACTCAAATCTTTACTTTTAAACATATTTTCAGATGGCGGTCGGCGGCCAATTATACATTTTGGGGTCCTTGACATGAAATATTGAGCACCACTGACATAGAAACAGGGTTTTCAGAAAACTGTCAGGATTTAGAAGACATTTCTTTAGAATCGGCCTCGGTCTAAATGGGTTAAGAGTCCCTGTCAACCCCAGCCCCCCCCCCCCCCTCCTCTGATTTAAGGCTGGCGGGTGCCACTGGCATCAGAGCCGGAGCAATCCATGCTGCATAATTCAACACTGTTCTCAAACCTGTCTCATTAAGGGTCTTGGCTATGGTCCATGCCTCTGAGTATGAGGCTTTAAATGACAGATCCGTTGCCAGGTTAGTACAGACAGGCACATAACCAGCCTCATAGCACCTAAGCCTGAACGTCTTATTCAGCTTCAGCACCTTCCCAGCCCCTGGCACGCCCAGCCTAAATGCCATCTCCAGCCATGTATCGGGACCCCCATTGTGCTAAGTCCAAGCGTAAGACCCGTTCTGCGGCTCAGACTAAAGAGTGTAACTCCAGTCCCAGTATTGACTGTCCTCCAATACGGACTGTCCTTCACCTGCAGATGACGTTTCAGACCCCCCCCCCCCCCTCTTTCTCTAAGCTCCAGCTTTAACCCACCCGGAGATCTACCCCCCAGCACAGTCTCAGCCATGATGAGTAGAGGCACTGCCTCAGCCATTATGAAGCACACAAAGTCTGGGGTGTCGCGACTTGCACCTGGCCCACAGGGGACGCGGGGATTGCAACACCCGCACTTTGACAAAATTGCACATGATTCTATCGCACCCATTCCTCTCCTTCTCCTTCCTTGTGGGGAGATATGGGGAGATTTCGTTACATTTCTTAAAGGTCGCCGGGTTGGAGGAGTAGTAATATTCCACAGGATTGCAGGGGTTATTATCTTTCATTCTTTATCTACAGTATACACTTATTTATTTATTTTACTTTTCTATCGCATGAACGCATGTACAAATAATACAGTAGTCGCTCGCTGTCGGGTGGCAACCTTGAATGTCCAAAACCTTTACTTTAAGTAAAATTATTTTGATTCATAATTTGTTTTATTATTATTATTATTATTATTATTCACACGCTCTCAATAATTTGCATTGGTTCAATATTTGTAAAACCCAAAGACAGACTTACATTAACCACTTTCACTTTCATTTTCTAAATTGTTCTAAAATAGCTAAAATTGCTGATATGCAAGTTCACAGCACGGCAGCCGCAGCATGCTACGCGTTGCGAGCTTGCAGATCAACTATCTTTGTACACAACACTTTTGTACGACGACGAAGTAGTCGAGTATATAGGTCCAATATATAGGTGTGGAGCCTATCTCCTATGTCAGACAGCTTGATGTACAAGTACACCCCCTGGACAGTATGTCGCAGGGACTTGCCCCCAATCCAACCCTTGATGCTGAGTGCCAAGCCCGGTAGGCAAACCCCTGACCTGCCACTCTCAGGGCGGACACTCTAACAGCAAGTGCTGGTTTGTCATTACACCCTGAGCACACAGGACGAAGTTCTCCGCCCTTTCAATTAGTACCACCCAACGCCCAGGACAGAGATTGATAAAAAGGACGGATATTATTGATATCAAAACCGACCGCATCGCTCCACAGGCTGCGGGAGCGTCTGTTGCGCAACATCGAGTCATCGGAAATATTCCCCCCCTGTTTAGCCGACGAGACCGAAAATCTTAAAACGTTAATAACTCTTGATCTAAATCATTCCGTCCAATTCTAAGAAAAGATTATGTGTTCGACGGCCCACCGCGGTCCCGTCGCTAGTCGCGGTAGAATTAATCATACCTCCCGTTGTTGTCGATCGCTTTGGCTACATCTAGCTGCTTCAGCCACATCCGGGATAACATCCGGCCGGTAGGTAAAAGTGCTCCGCTGCTATAAATCGCTGGGCGCTATGATTGAATGGATTAAATAACCCTGGGCGTTCGGGGTGTTAAACAGGTGACCATTTTAAATCAAATAAAATAAAACATAGGCTCGAGATAATTTGCTTTTCCTTGTGGTTAAGTGTTCAAAATTGCTGCTCTACCACTGCACTAAGCCACTAGTCAAGGGAGGGTGGTAGTTCTATCTGCATGGATGGATGCACCATTTTGCATGGTTTGACTGAGCTGAGAGTGCTGCTTTATGAGTTGCTTTCTGCATCACTGACTATTTCATTAGTGCGTTGACAGAGGTGGGAGACGCACACTGACCTGCCAAGTGAGGGGGGCAGGTGACGATCACAGCTTTACACAGGAAGGAGTGTTTGGCAGTCTTCACGTTGGCCCATTCGCCATCCTGTGTACACACACACACCCGCGCACGCACACACAGAAAATGAAATGCGATGACTAAGGCACAGAGGCAGTTGCAGAGATTTGTTGAGAACTTTGCTTGTATACAGTACACCGTTTGGTATGATGGTTTTGAAACACTATTTATTTTTACAAACAAATGCATGTGTACAGCATGACAGCTGACCTCACACTTTCTTTGTCTATCATGTATTAATTAATTTTGACTGGATTATGAAATATTTCGTATCAATTTGATAAAGAAATATGTTTGTTTGTTTTTTTACAATTTGGCCATTTTAGTAATTAAGAAAGCAAGGAAAGACCAATATTACTTATACAGACATGGTATAGGATAGAGCCTACAAATACACTTCAAATACACTTCTCAAGGAAAAAACAATTGCTTTCACGTGTTTCATTAGTAAGAAAAGAAAGGGAATTGCACACTCCATTGGTAGATGCCAACTGCCTTGAAAAGATCAATGGGCTTCGTCTGGGTCTCGGTGGTCTGCACGTATCTCAGTTGGCATCTAGAACTGGAGTTTTCGCTTAGTTATTTATTTATTTCTGGGTCTTCTCTTTTTCTGCCAATGTAGTTGTTATCACAAACGTGTATTCCCTCTGCTGACCCGTACAGGTCATGTGGGACAGTGTAGAAAAAACCGCTACACGTGAATTCACATCACACGCCTGCATATTTTCACCTGACACAGAGGTGATATACTGGGAGTTTGCCCTCCCTGCCCGCCATGCCTCCTGCAAAAATGTTTTTGTTCTTTGTTGTTTCTGTTCTTCTGAGAGGCAAGGATTGTGAGTTAAGAGTACAAAATCACCTCTGCTGCATTCAGCCTCTAAAAGTGTCCCAAAGAGCCAATTATGATGGGAAAACGTAGTAATTATTCATTACATGTTAATTCAACATAATATTATGAGTGAATGTTATTTCTATATTCTAAATGGTTGATTGTTGAAGCTCTGTTTATGATTAGAGTGAGCGTGTTATTAGTTTAATTACCAGGGTGGGATCTCCAGGAGGGGGGGCGGAGCGTGTGGGCGCCTGTCATTACTTTTATGTTCCATTAATTTTTATAATGGAGACAAAATGTTGCAAATCCTGCAGTAGCATCCCAGGACATTGGTTTTCTAACTTTTTTGGTGTGCCTTGGTCACCCTAAATCCCTATATCTAAAATCATTAACATATATTTGTTTTTTTATAATCAATTAAATAAATGAATTTGATTAACTGTTGCACCCCTAATCAATCCATCCATCAATTGATAAAAGATCGAACAGCAGTGCTGCACAATTTTGGGAATGCGGTTCAGGAACATTGGACAAAGCTCTAGCTTAGCGTTAAGCATGTGACACTTTGGTCCTTCGAGCTCTAGAGGAAGGAGAACGGTCAGGCGGAACAGACAGGCGGCTCAGTGGAGACGGGGCCGTTTCCCCCACTGAGGAAGCTGTTATCTCTGTGTCGCGCCTCATCAATCCCTGAATGAGCTGTTACTGTACTGTACCTGCCATATGGCCATCACAGCCGAGCCCAGCCGGACATTCTCCCGCCCAACACGCTCTGCCAGGCACTCTGAAAGCTGCTGGGCGCCTCCCTGTGGAGAGACAGAGATTGCAGTCCAAAGGAGGGCTGAGTGAGTACCAAAGGAGGCAAGGACGCCTTGTATCAAGCTACACGCCTTCCTCCTTCCCCCTGCCGGGACTACATAATGCATGAGCTTGACATGCCGTGTAATGTAATCATCAAGTCATTATGGGAATCAGAAGAACACGCGCGTGGATGGAAGTGTTGCCAAACCCCATGGCAACAGCTCATGTTTTTGTTTCGAGCCCAGATTTGTCCCAATTTGTAAGAAGGGGAAGGGGAATGGATAGGGCTAAACGTTACATATGAGGACAACACATGTTTGTTACAGAAGTTACAGAAAGAATATGATATATATTGATATTAAATCGAAATCATGACACGAGACAAGATATCTGAATGGGATCAGAATATTGCGATATGGAAAAAAGTGTTTTTTTAAATCACTTATGCCTTATTTTTATACTTTTATACAAAAACAAATGGTGTAAAATAGCCGATCTACAAGCTCACAATCAGCTTGTATACTGTCACAATATTATATTGTCACAATACGGTATCTTCGATAGAGGTACCTGGTCAAAACTCTCGTGAATTTTTATTTTGTCCATACTATGGTCCAGCCCTACTGCTTGTGTGCAGACTGTGGTTGTTATTGTATAGTGCTGGCTGGCACCTATACGTTTGTAGAGTAATTGAGTTGCACGGTAAACAAGTGTTCCCTATAGGAAATATGACAGAGCATTGGAAAAATGCTAGATATAAAGATATAATGAAACAAACAAGAAGCCGGGAATTAAATGGATGTGTTTGTGTACATGCAAAATGCTAAATACTCGTAATTTATGTAAGACTGATTTCATATTCGGAGCATGTCTGATATGCAAATTAAGGTTTGACTGAAATGGCTTTTCTAGCATGGAATTAGAAAAAGAGCTACAGTACCATATTTTTTAAACGTCTAATATTCTGAAGTGGTTTATGCGAGCGTAAGTCATGCAGTCAACATATTTTGGTGAATGTACTTCCAGGGCTTATTTGAAGGGGGGGGGGGGGGGGGGGGTGAAGAGGAACGAAACGCTTCTGCCAAAAATAGATTTACATTTTCTACAGTTTTGGTTCTTTTTATAAATGATCTTTTAGAGGGCATGTGTGCAGAACTATAAATCCAGTCAGAATAGGTGAAAGGTCTCGATTCAAAGGTAGAGGGTGCGCGTGTGTGATACAGAGAGAGAGAGAGAGCGAGAGAGCGAGAGAGAGAGAGAGAGAGAGAGAGAGAGAGGGGGGGTAGAGAGAGAGAGAGAGAGAGAGGGGGGGGGTAGAGAGAGAGAGAAAGAGAGAGAGAGAGAGAGAAAGAGAGAGAGAGAGAGAGAGAGAGCGTGGAAAGGCACAGCATAAAACAACCATGACAGGAAAAACACTATAAAGTATAAGATATGAGAAAATGGTCAAATGGTTTCCCAGAGGAGGGGAGAGGGGGGGGGTCCTTACCTTGACCTTGAACTCCTGAGCACCGCCCGGGGTGCTCTCCAGAAGAGCCAGGAGACCTCCAGCCGCCGCGGCGTACATGAGGAAATACAAGAAGGACATCTGGGACGGCTCCATGCCAAACACAGCTCTGCTGCTCAGCGCCATCATCTCCTTCAGCTCTGGATTCATTCATATAGCACACACAGTGAAAATCCTTAAGCCAAATTCCAATACCCCAAAATCTTGGCCACTCGCTCCCTCACACTCGCTCACTCCAGCATGGTGGTGTTACGGTGAAATTGGTGACCTGCTGAAATATGTGACAATCGTGTAGACAATCACATAATGGCAATGTCCGTAAACGTAAATCGTTGCAGTTTGTTCATTAGCAGAGTTCAGGCCCCAGACCTCCCTGTAAGCAGTGGTGTGCACAGATACACTAGGGGTGCTAGAGCACCCCCTGCCATTTTGGCAATGTGCCCTTTTTTTTTTTACAGTGTACACTCTACAGTATGTGGACCATGGTGACATTGATCAATTCTTGATAAAAAAAAGCTTCTAATATATTATTTAGGCCCCAAAATCTATAAATCTCACACTATTAAGGCAACCAGCCGGTTCCACGCGCTGCACAAGGTGCCCTTTTTTCACTTGAGCACCTGCCCCTCTAAATGTCACATATGTAAACAATTTCACCATAATTTAGTGACCAAGTGTGAGTGAGGCAAGTGGCCGAGATTTGGGGTATTTGGAATTTGGCTCTAGTGCCGATATACTGTACTGTAACGCCAAGAGAGTAGTGACTACTCCTACTACTACTAAGCCAGGGGGAGAAAAAGGGAGATGTCAAGTGTCGTCTTTTGATTAAATATGGAAATTTCCCTCCCTTGTTTATGGATAAGGGCCATGTATCACATAATGGCAATTAAGGAGAAAAGTGCACAGCTTTTAACCCATTTTGGACTGAGGCCGATTCTAAAAAGCCCTCTAAATCCTGACATAAGCTTTCTGAAAAACTTCAAATATTTATATAGCAGCATCAAAGTTTTGTTTTTTGTAATACTGTACAGAACCCCAAGAGGGGTTCCCGTCCAGAAGGGTTAGAACACCAAAAGGGGTTCGATCCCGCCCAAGACATTTCTGTTGTTGTTGTGTTCTTGTACAGCTCTTACCTCGAGTCCAGGCATGTTGGTCCATGTAAGAGTGCACTGTCATACTATCCAACTTCACAGCATTAGGGGTCCTGGAAGGGTCCTCGACACACACTGTGGCACACAGCCTGTCAATCTGACACACACACACACACACACACACACACACACACACACACACACACACACACACAATGAGAAACATAGGACAGATACAAAGGGAGATACAGCCATGTGTAGCAAAACAAAAACCCTAATGATGATGATAAAGATAGAAAGAGTCAGAAGTAAAGAAGTACCAGACACTAGGTACATTACTGAAAAACACAAAAATAAAGAAACACCTTGCCTAGCCCTCGGCACTTGGACTGTATTTATGCAAGGATATAATAAAATACTGTACAGGTACAGTGTTGTCAGACTTTAGAACGGCAGGCAGAGTAAAATAAGGAATAATTAGTCCCAGAGAAAATGTGCCAGAGTTATGAGCGTGAGCAACAATCACATAATCTTCAGGCATGAGATTGTCTTTTTAACAAGGCTGTAAAAAAACATCCCACTGATACGGAATTTAGGCTACTGATCACAAGGAAAGATATGTAATACTAAATGTTCTACTCTTCTTGTCCATGTCCTGCGGTGTATATACATTCTGGAGATCCCCTCCCTAGATTGCTGGTACTTTGCTGTTTAGTGTGATGAATGTGCTCTCGTGGCATCACTTGGAGCCCAAATTCACACAGCATTGCTAACGTAGCATATCATTAGCACGTCCGTTGGAGACAAATCGATTTGTTGCATGGAGAGGTTGTCGGGACTCCACCGCAGATTACAAAGATGCCCGTATGTGTGAATTGGCCTCTGAAGAAATATCCAGACAGGCAATGCATCCATTAAAGCCTGATTTATAGATGCGCTGCCAGTGTTGCTATTTTTGGCATGTGACGCCGGCGTGCAACTACGTTTAAATGACGTGGTTAAGTGGCTCATCATTAGGTTGTTCCTGCCACTCACGAAAGACTTGAGGTGAATTACGTGTGTTTCGTTTTCTTTTTATGTCAGTATCATGTTTAGTCCTCCTGTGATTTGTGACCATAAAGCACCCTTCTAGACACTTCTAGACACACATTGACACTGAATGAGCTGTGTGTGCGTGGTGCTACAGTAACTAGTTACGTCAGTAAAATTATTTTTGTGCAGGATGTAACATGTCTATGTGTTTGTAACATGTGTGTTGCAGTAAAAATAAAAATAAAAATGTAGACCCCATTAGTTGTTAGGGTGCATTTGTCACCGTACATTTGCAAATTAAATTTGTCCTCTCTAACCCTCATTTAACTCATCCTAACTATACAATTACAATTTAGGCATTTAGCAGATGCTCTTAATCCAGAGCGATTTACAGTAAGCAAGAACACATGGTAATACATTTAAGAATCATAAGTAAGTAAGCTAAGAACCTAACATCCGTCTAACAATAGAATAGGTACAATGAAACTATGAGTATACACTATAGAGTGCTATGTCTACATAAAATGCTATCAGATGAGCCTGTGCATATGCCTGTAAGGTCGTCGAGGCTAGGGCAAGTGCTACGGGCTAATTATCAGCAGCATTGGGTAAGTGCCATTAATGCAGCGACCGGGGAGGAGTCAGGTGTTAAGTGTCTTGCCCAGGGAGGTACATTTCCACACGCAGGCAGGCGGGGGGAGCGACCTTCTAATTACCAGGTGGCCTCTCCAGCCACTCAGTTACTAGTTACTATAGCATAGAGCCTACAAGAATATTGTTGCTTTCGTGCCGAAACCTTAATTGTATCTCCATGATTCAACCTTTATGCGTTGTGAGCTTGTAGGTCGGCTATTCTGTGTTGAATATCTAACAATGAAAATAATTAACAGCTTCTGACAAAACAATAACTACACTGGAGCGAGAAAAAAATAATTATATATATATATATATATATATATATATATACACACACACACAGACAGGTATTTTTCTCTCTGAAAAGTAATGGTTTGACAGAGACGATGTGTAATAATATGCAATGTACAGTAGGTATTGATATTTCTATGCCAATGTGTAGTATGCACTGCATCACTAGTCTATAGATTCACGTCTTACCTTCCACAGCAACTGAGTGAAGTCGATGAGCACCAGTGGAGACAGGGTGGGGATACTGGTGCTGTACGTGAGGACTTTCCCATGAAGCCCACCCATGTGGTGCACCTTCTGGCCCGTGTTGTACTGTGGGTAGACCTCCACATCTAGCTCCTGTATGAGCTCCATGATGTGGGTCTGTGTGCTGAAACAAACATAACAATCTTAATTACTTTTATATAAAACACATTTCAAATGTACTGCTTTACAGAATGAACGTGAGTTGAATCCAAATGTAGAGTCACAGTAAACGGAGCAGATTTCCAAGTATTTAATGAAGAAATTATGTAAATCTTACACTTAAGAAGCAGGCAAGAGGCAGGTAATCAAATGACAAAATAGGAAGTATAGTACACCTAACCTCCAAAGGCAGGACATCATGACAAACAAACTATGAACTGACTAATGTGTGTGTGTGTGTGTGTGTGTGCAATGAGTCCAGCATGGCACTGCTGGGCTGATGAGGGAGTGGGGACAGGTGTGTACCTAGGACTGGGAGAGAATGGAATGTGGGAGTGGCTGAAGTGGAGACGGTCTGTGGAGAGACAGACCGTGACAGTACCCCCTTGTCAAGGGACGGCTTCCAGACTGGTCCGGAGCACCGAGCAGGGTGGGTGGAGTGGGTCTGGAGGAGGGGGACTGAGGCAATGGACCAGAGCAGAAGGGGTCTGGGAACCTGTACCCCTGCAGGCAGACAGCCTAGAGACTAGACAGTAGGGGTCTAACGATATAGTAACTGCATCGAAAAATCTTTAATTTCAAGAATCGAAGTATATCGAAATGAAAACAGCAACATTGACTTTGTATCGTATCGTTTTGCAATGCAAATAATCGGTATCAAATTGTTTTTTTTGTTGCTATTTAGCAATTTTTAGAAGAAAAAAGAAAGAGGGGTTTAATGACTTAGTTTAAAATAATGTCAATGCATTTTAAATAGTTACTGTATCGATTTCAAATCGTTGAATCGGATCGGATCGCCATAATGAACCAACATCATCCATGTATCGTATCGCTGTTAAAATATATCGTTAAACCTCTACTAGACAGGGTCAGAGCAGTTTACTTCAGGTGGGCGGCCTGGAGGATGGAACATGCAGGGCTGAACAGGTGACCCCCACCTTCTTCTTGAATAGTTGTAACTCTGCTGGGTTCATTTTTTATGGAAACCCAGAAACTCCCAGCCCCAGGCCACAGAGCTTCAAACTAAAAGGGACATATAATGGGACAGCTATAACTTTGGAAGAATTGCATGTAAGTGCAGCAATTTACAGACAATTATGCAGTCATCAAAATGTTCCTGTCACTTTCACTTCCAGTCCCAGATGCAATGCTGGAAATCGTCAGCTGAGATAATTGCTCCAATTCCACATAACATCACCTTACTTTCAAACAGAACAAATTAGGTAAGATGATCAGATGAAGATGGCCAGTATGGTTTGATAACGTCTTTGAATGAGCTATTAGTCTAGTCACTGGAAGGGGGTATCATGCACCCCCCGGAATTATACTTCTAATCAGTGTTTTCTTATTGGAAAAAATGTGCTGAAAATGATGAGCTATGATAAAAAGTTGTCAAAATGTCCCACCTACCTCAAAACCCCCTTTTTGGTATATGGCTCTGGCGAAATTGTGTAAAGGCAAATATTAATTCACTAAAATTACATAAATAGACATGGTGGTCTGAAATTGGTCATGGAGTATCTTGACACATAGGGGTAAGTAGCAGAACAGGATTTGGTTGGTTGCTACCATTATATTCTTAAATATGACCCACATCATCCTCAGAAACACCAAGAAATATGGTGTCCGCTTGACTAATAACAACAAAGATGGTTATTTTCCAACACATTATGGTGAGTATCACTGCCTCACTTGTATATAGAAAACTTCCCATATCCCTAAGCTTCAATTTGAGCCCAAGATAACCTTTCTATCTTGTAAATTACTCTTTCTGTCACCAAAATTCTGAACTATACCTCAAATCGGTGAAAATTGTATATTCAGTCAGTATCAGCTATACATTTGGAATGAATGATTGAATAACTGAGTTTGAACTGACTCCACATTATGGAATATTTCTTGAATAAGCCATGTTAAAAAGTTGGCAAAGTGTCCAATCTACCATTTTTATGCAAATGAGTGTCACCATTATCAAAACAATCGATTTTCACTATATCTCAGCCAATATTGCACTTAAATGAACAAATAAGGTGTCTAGACCTATGTTTTGAGGGTCAAGGATCTCAGTGAAACTATTTTTAAAGTGACCACATGTGCCCGTGGCATGCTGGTGTATAAATCAGTGCTGCCATTACAATAAAGTCACATTTATACCAAGTAAGAGATACCAATATTGCATATAACTTTACAAATAAGGTATCTAGACAGGTGCTGTGCTTTTAAGCAAGCTTTATAATTTAGAATATACTGTAGCATAACATCACAAACTAAAAACATCCTTAGTATGAACAATAGTATACGGCAGTATACACGCTATAGAATGGCCTGCAATATGCAGTACAAAATTCAAACAATCCTGTAACAGTATTCCATCCTATTCCTATACACACTCAAAGGCAAAAATGTAAACAGTGTACAAACAGTGACCACCCTAGCCTGCACCATAAAGAATAAAATGCACAAATGTCACATTAATCAGTCATCGTGTTCATAGAACTCATCAGTCTTTTTGTCTTCTTGTCCATGGTCTCCAATGACAAGGATTTTCATCCATCTCTGCCCTTCATATGGTTTTGTTTTTACCACAATAGCTTCATTAGCTCGCTTGTATAAGGCAACACGATGGTTCTCTTCAGAGCAGAGTAGCATGGAGGAAGACGAGCCAGGTCAACTTTAGATTTAAGGAGTTTGTCATTTGCCCCCACCATTGTCCGCAGCAACTTGGCACGGGTGACGTCCACTGGGGCGGCGGTGGCTCAGGGGTAGAGTGGCTGGATGGCAACCGCAAGGTTGCCAGTTCAAACCCGGGCTCCCCCAGAGTTAGTGTCGAAGTGTCCTTGAGCAAGACACTGAACCCCTAACAGCTCCCGATGTGCAGGTTGGTGCTTTGCATGGTTTCCGCTGCCATCAGTGTATGAATGTGTGTGTGAATGGGTGAATGAAATGCACAATCTTTGTAAAGCGCCTTGGATAAAGGCGCTTTATAAATGCACCATTTACCATACTGAAGACTCGCAACTCTGTCCATACAGCAGACAGATTAATTGCTCCAACTATACTAATTAAGGATCTGTTCCATATAGTGTAGCACAAGGCACATTTGAAGGACCCCCATAACCCTTACAGGTCCATTTGGTTCCATTTGTACATTCAGAGTTGCACACCCGTAAGGGGCCCGGCATATCAACAGCTCAGTGGCCTTGTGGTCAGAGCGTTTGCCTTGAGACTGGGAGGTCGGGGTTCGATCCCCGGCCGGGTCATACCAAAGACTCAGAAAAATGGAACCCAGTACATCCCTGCTTGTCCCTGCTTGGCACTCAGCATCAAGGGTTGGATTGGGGTAAGTCCCTGCTACATACTAGCGTCATGTCCAGGGGGTGTACTTGTACATCAAGCTGCCTCTACAGCCTGTTACTACAGAAACAGGAGATAGGCTCCTGCCCTATGGGCCTCAAGGCTCTGCAAGGCTTACAGGTCCATTTGGTTCCATTCTGTACACACTGTAAAGTTACACACCCGTAAGAGGCCCTGGATATCATCAACAGCTCAGTGGCCTTGTAGTTAGAGCGTCCGCCCTGAGACTGGATGGTCAGGGGTTCGATCCCCAGATGGGTAATACCAAAGGGTTGGATTGGTGTAAGTCCCTGTGACATACTAGTCATGCCAGGGAATGTACTTGTTAGGCTCCTGCCCTATGGGCCACATGGCTTGGCTTGAGCTATAGAGCTATTTGAATTGTGAGTCTTCAGTGAAATAGTGGTGGGGGCAGATGACAAACTAATTTCTAAATCTAAAGTTGACCTGGCTCGTCTTCCTCCATGCTACTCTGCTCTGAAGAGAACCACCGTGTCTTATACAAGCGAGCTGATGAAGCTTTTTTGGAAAAAACAAAACCCTATGATGAAGGGCAGGGGGGGTTGAAACTAAAGAGTGTTTTAATCCAGTGTGTCCTGCAGTGCAGTCCTACCAACCTCACTGGTTGATCTCCTTGACACTGTCTGGAGAGCATGGACAAGAAGCCGACGAGATAGAGGAATTGATTTAATCGGCACTGATTTGTACACCAGCATGCCACGGGCACATGTGGTCACTTTAGGAATAGTTTCACTGAGATCCTTGACCCTCAAAACATAGGTCTAGACACCTTATTTGTTCATTTAAGTGCAATATTGGCTGAGATATAGTGAAAAACGATTATTTTGATAATGGAGGCACTCATTTGCATAAAAATGGTAGATGGGACACTTTGCAAACTTTTTAACATAGCTTATTCAAGTAAGAATTATTCCATGATGTGGAGTGAGTTCAAACTCAGTCATTCATTCATTTATTCCAAATGTATAGCTGATACTGACTGAATATACAATTTTCACCGATTTGAGGAATAGTTCAGAATTTTGGCTACAGAAAGAGTAATTTACAAGATAGAAAGGTTATCTTGGGCTCAAATTGAAGCTTAGGGATATGAGAAGTTTTCTATATACAAGTGAGGCAGTGATACTCACCATAATGTGTTGGAAAATAACCATCTTTGTTGTTATTAGTCAAGCGGACACCATATTTGTTGGTGTTTCTGAGGATGATGTGGGTCATATTTAAGAATATAATGGTAGCAACCAACCAAATCCTGTTCTGCTACTTACCCCTATGTGTCAAGATACTCCATGACCAATTTCAGACCACCATGTCTATTTATGTAATTTTAGTGAATTAATATTTGCCTTTACACAATTTCGCCAGAGCCATATACCAAAAAGGGGGTTTTGAGGTAGGTGGGACATTTTGACAACTTTTTATCATAGCTCATCATTTTCAGCACATTTTTTCCAATAAGAAAACACTGATTAGAAGTATAATTCCGGGGGGTGCATGATACCCCCTTCCAGTGACTGTACTATATGCTATGTATGGTACAGATTGCGGTTTACCATAGTACACCACAAGAAAACCATGTGTACACATCTTTATCAGCCTGTGTCACATTATCAACAGTAGAGTTGTACTAATTTGGTTTATGCATTGTCAACCCTTAATAGGCTACAACAACTCTCAAGGAGGAATGTCAGTGTGTCCCATTATTTTTCTGCATAACAGAAGGACAAAAAACATTATGGTGCCTTGCATTTTAGAGCGGTGCCTAACCTTTCAAGGTTTCAATGAACAGCTGTGTGTCGGTCTGACAGCTATTTAAAAAATATATTTCTCTTTTGTTTTTCACATTCAGAAAATATCAAACCTGTTTGGGGAAGTTAGAGCCTTGCTCGTGTAGCAGACAATTCAAAGTTTATTTGCTTATTGGTTGCCACCAACTTTTGACGTTTAATTACTTATTGGCCGTCAACAGTAAATAGGTTATTAAAAATCTAATAGTCTACTACTGTATGCTGGTGGTGACAGCCACTTTGCAAACCTATTTTAGCCGACGTCAGCTAAAGATGATAAACAAGCTGGCCAGGAATGAACTGCAGATAGATGGTGAGACAAGTTTTTATTAATCTGTTTTCTTTAGTGTGTTTAATCAGCCATTATTTTAATCTAGCCTGCTCATCCTGTATAATACAAACATTTAACTCTCAGTGGTTAACACAGGGTCATAAAATCTATATTTATGTATGATAAAAATTCCCCTTATCTCTATTATCAGTGCTAGATTCCGGCTTGCTACTCCTTTATCTTCTCAAGATAGTGTTTTTTTTTCTCCTTCACTCAAGCAAAAGTAAAACGCATTGCTTGGTTGTCGAGGAGCTACATGACATACAGTATGTAACCACTTAAACACCATATACTTCACTGAGTGTTGTCCTCCAGGGGTCTGTACTGGGCCCCCTTCTTTTCTCCCCTCCACACCATACCTATTGCCCAAAATAGCTGATCTATACAAGCTCAATAGGCTTGTGTCCCATTGTTGATCTGCTATCTTGGCTGAATGTTCGCCTAATATAAACCACTGTTCCGCTTGTCAGACAGTAGCATACAAAATTGCCAATTTCTATTTTTGTTTTGGGGTTGTGCACATGGGGCAAATGATGCATGACAAATAAGACCCCCCCCTGCTTTGTCTATTTGCAGTCATCTCAATAAATATATGAATATTATATAGTACATATGCCATATGTTTGCATACGTGTGCCCTGTACAGCAGCATTCATCTGTGTGTGTGCTGCCATACACCAGAACGGTTCTGATCACATGGAAACCTGGCGTACGTCTTTCCGAACCAGTGAACACGCTCTGAAAATAGCCGATCTACGAGCTCGTCGCGGCGCGTTGCATTTCGTAGATCAGCTATTTTCGTCACGTGGCAGCATCGCACGGACAACGTATAAATTAAGCATAAACCATTTGGATGCATCACGCGATCGATACCAATCTATATAATCATCCTCAGTCTGTGTCTGTGAGACACTGTGTCAGTAAGTGGATTTGTAATGATTCCGGTCTGGATGAAGCTCACAGCCAACTACTAATCCAACAGAAGAGCCATTTCTCTGGCTGTTCTCTTGACATTAGCAGCACATGCTTTCTTTCAAGGTCTTCGGAGCAGAACGGAGAATTTCCTAAAGCCAAGTCATTAGCTGTCATTGATTCTCCATTTCATACTTTCAGGTTGAGTGCTCCGAAATGGCTGCTTGTTAGGCTATAATCATCTCTCCATAGCCACTTTGTAGACATTATTTCCATAAGCAAGGCCATTTTTTAATTAGCCAAAAGCACATTTTAGCTGTTTCCATTCCTACCAACAGCTTTCCAATAATATAAGCCAGAGAACAAATTGGTACCATGTACAAAATTCACCACTAATTCTACTTTGTCAACTAAAAAAAATGTGTGTAAGCCATGTTCCGATTAGAATAATCAATACTAGATACTCACAATATAAAATGCATTTGCTTTTAGCCCGTTAGTGAGAGCGCTTGTACACCAGACCAACTGTTGGTCCACTAACAGCAATAGTCCTGTGCATTGGGGGATCATCATCTGTTAAACACTGCAGCTCTATTTTATATACTGCAAACCATTATGACAATAGCTGATCTACAAGCTCACAATGCCTCACAATGAGATGCATTGTGAGCTTTTAGATCGTCTATTTTCACTACTACTAAAATTGTCCTTCAATTTATGGAATTTCTTAGATTTGTCTTATATTTCTTCATGATTTCTTTCCTCCTTTTTAGGGAATGAATGGTGAAAATATTTAGAAACAATAATTACAAACAGTGCCTAGGGGGCACTAGCTTGTTGCATGTGATATTTTGTAGAGGTTGGCTCAAACGATCCAATCAGCATTACCTGCCAACCCACTGCCCTCCTAAGTCCCAACGATCAACTCCACTGGCTGCCGGTAGGTCTTTGGTTACCGTGCGTCCCCCCACTCGATCTGGACCACACAAAGTAACAAAGGAAGGAATTCAAATGCATTATTTTTTCCTGCAGCAGATCAAAACGGATGAAGGAGGCAATCATCTGGATAATGCAGTCCAATTTTTTGCCAACCTTTTCCTTCCAGTATCAGAATCCTCAAATTGGAATTTCTTTTCTGGAGCATATGAGCCGCACTCAGTCCAGATAATCCAGCACCCACGATGACAACGTCCCAAATGTCTGCAGTCATATTCGCAGTTAGGTGAACCGATCTGTCAATTGAAGTGTTAAAACGAGACAAAAATGTTTTCTTCTTTATATGGGCTGTGTTGGGTCAGGTGCAATGAAAGCCTGCTTTCATAATAATGCACTTTGGAATTGGAAGGCAGAATTAGCTCCCGGAGCCTCTCACCTACATACACAACACAACACTTCAGTATATAAACAAACCACTTCAGTCCAAAGATCGGACATGAGAGGCGCTGGTTATGCTCAGGCAGGGAGACACTGCACATATCTGTGACCAGAATACCGGTTTGGCCTGAAGTGTTCCGGTTTCAAGTTGCGTGCCCAACAAGTATCAGTAACAAAGCAAAGCAAAGTTCTTTGTTTACCCAGGGTGAATGGACCCATAGAACATTTCATGGTAGGGGGTTCAATGCCTTGCTCAAGGGCACTTCAGCGGTGGTAATTTTAACGTGCCAGTCCGGGGATTCGAACTGGCGACCTTCCGATAACAAGACCACTCCGCAAACCGTTCGGCCACCGCTGCCTAACAAAAATGTACCAGTTTCAACATTCAATAGAAAATTATGTCGCGTATCAATGTGACGCTTTCCGAGCTATGATTTAACCTCTCCCATTCAACTTTGACCGATTTCAAATAACTTTGTGACAGTGTGACTGTCACTGTCTGTTTGCTCATTTACATGCCCATCAGTACGCACACTGGTTAGATAGGTTATGGACAAACAAAAATACAAACTACAAGCTTTAAGGTTTTTATTAAGCAAGCAGCAAACAGATCACAAACAGCTCTCACCATATCTCTGCTCAGCCATCAAACATTTACAACAGGTTCTGGGTCTTTAAATGGGGAGAAGCACAGCTGAACACTAATTGGGCCAAACCAACTCATGTCTGTGGATAGGGAGGATTATTTGTCACAGAGGGACACTGGACTCTAAAAAAGGACTTTTGAAAACTAAAGGACTTGAGAAAGAAAAATATCTACAAACTCAAATTAATTGAAATGTTTGAAAATGTGTTTTGTGCCAATCCCAAGCAGATTTGACATGTTGTGGGTTAACCCCTATCAATTGGTCCTGTCTGGTGGGAGGGGCCATGGGGGATATATAGCTGGTTGGTCAAGAAGGTGTCAATCTCTGAGGAGATTTTTCGTCTCCTTTGTAATGCCACTTTATTCTGCACTCACTGTTCACTTGGGGGAAATAAACCTTGTTAAAACTCTGCCCAACTGCGTTGCCTTGCCATCTTTGATGTTTATTGGGTCACTATAGTACCCTCACCTGAGACAGGGGTGTGACAAACTGATTGAATACTTTATTAAACAGCACAGAGTACAGTTGAACATTTAGTCTAAAAGGATAGCACAGGAAAAAAAAGTCCTTGCAGTCTCGTTTTCCAATCAGGAATCTCCATTACTCTATGTCCATAATATTCACAACATTATAGTGTCTTACAGTCAGGCAGTCCTAGTTTGGGCACAATATTCACAGCCATGTTGTAGCCTAAGTGAAGCACCCTTCTTGTGTTTCTGCGCCTCTCCTTAGCCGCAATGAATTGCTGAACAGTCAGTGTTGTCCCGTTTATCTCTGTGAATGTGACACACAGCAACACTTGTCTGACTGTCATTGTGCTTCAGGGCCAGGTTATTATCCTCCGAAGACCACTAAAGCTGGAAGGCACTGCAAGGAGCAATCTCCATACGTTTTTTTCAAATTGCCAGCTTTTTTTTTAGCAACAACCTATCTAGTTAAATGATGTGATGGATGAACAAAATCCTTAGCTAATCCATCCGTACCACATGAAAGTCAGTTGAAATATGTTGTAACGCCGAGGCTTACATTTCCTTCCCCGCTTGCTTGCGGAGCACACGTGATCCCATCCCACACACGTGATCCCAGCGAAAGACGCAGCGCAAGTCACTTGCAAACCTATAATGCCCAACTTCCGTGTTCCGTTGTATGACAAAGTCACACAGCAAAAAATAACAGCTCTCCAAGCTCACGACGTGTACCATGTTGTGTTCTGCCATTTCCTTCCATGACACTGTTGTTAGACAGAGTAGCCTAGAAATTAAATACCTAATGTAAGTTCAAGTGCAATGTCCACCATACTTTAGCTATTGAAAAATAGCAGATCTACAAGCTCATAGCGCAGCACAGAGTGCCTTTTTTCAGAAAACTGTCAGGATTTTGAAGACATTTTTTATCAGGCCTAAATGGGTTAAGGTGCTTGATCAATATTAAAATGTATCATTACATTTTAATATGATTTTCATTTGATATTAATTTTATCAAACACACCCCCCTCCTACAGTATAAGCCCTGCATTAAACTTCAGAGTCCATGTTAGACCCTTTGAAAACATACGTCCAATGCATGCTCCTGGTGACTTGTATTGTCCTTCTAATGAATGGGGAGAGCTTCATTTTCCGATGGCTCATTTCATTATGTTAATATTTTCTTACAGTATGTTGCATCAAGGAGTCCTTCAAGTTCATGCATGAAATCAATCAAGTCCTTGCATGAAATAAATCATCGGAAATTGAAGGTCTCCCCTTTCAGTGGAAGGACAATATCAGTCCTCAGAAACATGGGTCAGTTTTTAATGGGACTAACATGGAACTTGACGTTGAATGGGGCTCATATTGTTCTTATCCAGGGACTATTTTACTGAGGGACTCAGTAAAATAATAATTTAACTCAACCACGTTCAATACATTCAGTACATTAACACCATTACATTGATATCCTATTTGATCTCTGTTTGGATCACTGTATCTTTGTGCATGCGTGCGTGCGTGCGTGCACTTTCACCTTTTCATCCAGTTTCCTAATTGCCTGGCATTGCTAGAGTATTTTGTTGAGGATATCTTGCTATAGCAGGTGCTGCAGTTGTACAACTTTGATTTCAAACACTAGTATGCGATGAGCTTATATAATGTAACGGATCAATAACATGATTCTTCAACAATTGCTTCTCATAAACAACTTGACAGCTGTATGTTCGACCTATCCTTCTACTGTGGTGGTGCACTAGCACAGTATATACATGTACAGTGTGTGTGTGTGCGTGTGTGTGTGTGTGTCGCACGCACGCACGCACGCACGCACGCACGCACGCACGCACGCACGCACGCACGCACGCACGTGCGTCTCCTACAGTACATGAGAGGTATAGTGTCATATTACAATGACCTCTTTCTTTCTTGAAGCGTGTCGTTTTCACAGGGACTACTTTCACCAAGGTTGCATATGCCCTGTACTGATTATGCTATCTCGCTCTCTCCCATTTGGGGTAATTGGCTGGACATTGGCAAAGGGAGGTGTGAGTATTATATTTAAGGTCTTTCTTGAGCAGAATATTGATGTGCCAGTCCACTGTAGAGGGCAGTACGCCAGAAATGTCTGCCTGATGTGCCAGTAGATGATACGCATCTTAATGTAATTAAATTAATAAAGCCAAACGATTGAATCGTCTTGAGTGCAGTCCATTTTCTTTTCATGATGAAGACAAGAAAATACTGCTGCTGTACATCATACTGTTATCTATATGTAATTCAATAAGAAGATCATTCTGATGTCAGCCTTAGGGGTTAGTTAATTATACTCATGAATTCAGTATCTGAAATGTGTTTGATCTTGTTTGTATGAGCTGACATTTGAAAGTCTGTAAAACTATTGTTAAAAAAAAAAAAAAAAAACTCTTGGCACAGTTAATTTGTTCTGCTAATGCTATTCATTCGATCCACACATATGACATTTTGTGTACAACACCGTGAGCCAAAACGTATAATTATGTCCAGCATTGACGATGCGCTCGAACAGCTCGTTTGACCACAGTGGGCAGCAGCAGATTTAACGGATCCCCGAGGCCCTGCTGCTGTACCTTCTAGCAGGCCCTGGCCAGGGTCCATTGGAACCGCTGTGTGGTCTACCACAGGACGGGAACCCCTTTTGGTGTTTTAAGGCAGTGGTTCCCAAAGTGGGGTCCGGGGACCCCCAGGGGTACTTGAGGGAGTTCCAGGGGGGACCCAGCTAAATGATAGTTAGGAACCAAATGGACCATTATGGGTCTGTAACTCTGAGAGCGTACAAATGGAACCAAATGGACCCGTTAGGGTCCATTTGGTTCCATTTGTATGCTCTCAGAGTTAAATCAGCATTGATTTTACAATATAAATTGGGGGTCCCAGAGATAGAAATGCCATTAAATGGGGGTCCGTAGACTAATGCATGTCAAACTGGGGGTCCTTGAAATTAAACGGGTTGAAAATCACTGCTAGAGCCATAAAAATCGTCTCTTATTGGGGTCCCTGGCATATATTTTCAAATGGGGGGTCCGCGGGCTAATTAGTGTCAATTTGGGGGTCCTTGACATGAAAAAGTTTGGGAACCACTGTTTTAAGGATTATGTTATTTATATAGCACCTTTATCCAAGGCGCTTTACATAGATTGTGCATTACATTCACCCATTCACACACACATTCATACACCGATTGCAGCGGAAGCCATGCAAGGTACCAACCAGCACAACGGGATCAATCTGGGGTTCAGTGTCTTGCCCAAGGACACTTCGACATGTAGACAGGAGGAGCCGGGATTCGAACCGCCGACCCATGGATCATTGGACGACCTGCTCTACCTCTTGAACCACAGTCGCCCCTTATACTTAACCTATTTTTGAACAATAGTGAAAATGTGGCACAAATCTTTGAATATATATTCTTTCAGGGCAAACGTTTTTAACTCAAATCTTTGCTTCTGGGGGGGGGGGGGGGGGGGGTCCCTGGAACAACATATTTTCAGATGGGGGTCCGCGGCCAAATACAGATAATTCTGGGGATCCTTGACATGAAAAAGGTTGAGCACCACTGACATAGAAACAGGTTTTTCAGAAAACCTTTCGGATTTAGAGGACTTTTTTTTAGAATCGGCCTCAGGTCTAAATGGGTGTACCTCAGCGGTCTTAGTGGGAACCCCAGGCAGGCTTTGGAAGTATTTACTGTAAGTGATATTGTTTTGATTAAAACTAAAAAAGTGTTTGGTCAAAAGTAAAAGCATAGTCTATATTCTGATGGTAATCGTTGCTATAGTGTTTGTTCAGTCACAGCCTCACAGGGGTCTCCCTGTCTCTCCACCTCTTTAATAAACAGAAAATACATTTGTCAGGTAGGTGACACATTTTCAACCAATCAGGACAGAGTACCCAATTGATCAGCTTAATTTTTGTATAGTGTTCCAGTTCCAATTTTGCCTGCTCATTTCTTTGTGTAATCAATCATCACTTGCAATTTCACTCGTTTCATCTGTTCCCTATTCTAATTGGATATGCATTTTCTGTTTAATAAAGAGCTGGAGAGTCATGAAGACTCCTGTTACCGAACACAGTATATACTAGCAATGAGTACTATCAGACTATGAGCTATAAACACTTATTTGAACCAAAGCAAATCACTTACCCTACTAGTTTTAAGGCCACGATTTGCGAGACACACCTCCGGTTTTATTGCCAGACCCCTACATCGCTCAACGCACAAGACACAGCCATTCCAGTAGGACAAGGCATGGCACGCTGCCTTCCACCAGCTACGAGAGGCACTCACCGGGGTCTCTGTCCTGGCGTATACTCCAACCCCTGCAACAAACCATTCATTGTGGACTCTGACGCCAGTGATGGGGGGCCTGCCCACAGTGCTGTGCCTTTAAGGGGGGGGGGGGGGGGAGCACCTATTCTAGCTGCTCCCTCCACTATACTGGTTGACCCGACGGGAGCTGTTGTGTTGGTTGGCTCGGGTTAAAACACTTTCACCTGTACAATTTGGGCTTTACAGTGTATACTGTATAGGCATTTAGCAGAAGCTTAACCTGTCCCGAGCGACTTACAATAAGTAAGGTGAACGCATACATCAAAGGCAGAGAGACTGTGTAGCGCTTAGTTATCGAGGATCACAGGTAAACCAATACCATCGGTCTAAAGCAGCAGTTCCCAAACCTTTTTGGCCATGCACCCCCTGTTACCTCCTGACCTATAGCTGACGCACCCCCTCACATGGAAATACAAATTGCATAAGCTATATAGAGACATATATTTCCTATTTACCCACATATATGCACATATATGAACCTGCCTATGGCATATATATGCAGCATAGACTATATTCAGCATATACTTGCCATATATTGGCATAATATGTTAATATATTTATTTATTTACATATATATAATATATATTTAAAATAAAACCATAGCACCACCAGTAGCCTTTTCATGTTGCACACCCCCCTAGAAGGCGCCCGCGACACCACAAGGGGGGGTGCACGCACCATCGTTTGGGAACCCCTGGTCTAGTAAACTATACACTATCAAAATAAGAATCTGTACATTGAAACTATAGGATTACCAGATAAAGAATGATCATCATACCTGTGTGGACAACAGTTCCTGCTCACCCTCAGGGACATTGGATTCCCTGACACTTGTGAAAATAAGGAGGCACCTCTGAGACTTTGTGTTGGGCATGTGTGGGTGGGTCACTGGGTACACTTAGACACTCCCTAGGTGGGAGCTGTGTAGTGTTCCGGGATGTTCACTTCCACTGTAGCCTGGGGTCCACCTATGCTTTCTATGGCATAGGCAGCTCCCGGCAGGATCCGCCGGGAGAATCTAGACGCAGCTGCGCGACATGATACTAATTAATTAGAGCGACAGAGAGAGAGAGGAGTGTGTGTGTGTGTGTATACGTGTGTGCGTGTGTGCATCAATTTAACAAAGGTGCAGACGATCAGAAATCAGCAGAGAGTGATCAACGTTTGCGCTACTCTATGCCGAATTGAAGTGGAGGTTTCCGAGGCTACTTCCACTGTGACTGAGAAAGACTTGAGAAAGAGGTGGGGCGGAGGGGAGCGGGCGGGGTCGACATAATAATGCCCTTACTGGGCATGAATATTGTATTCATAGGCGACCATTTCCAAACTCTGCTTGTGATTCGAACCCACTCAACCCAGGAGGTACAGACTGAAAGTCTATTGCCTAACAAGACAAGACCTTACAAGCTGGCTGCTGGAATACCTTTCTAGAGTCCAGGGATTTGTGTTTGTATTAGAAGGTAAAACCGCCTGAGCGGTGTTGCACATATACAGTTTTTACTGTACAGTATATGTGCAACGCTTAGGTTGCAAAACAATGGAGGATGGGGGTTGTTGCATTGCACTAGGACAGTTAACAGTTAAATAGCACACTGTGGACCTACTCAGAAATGCATTCAAGATTCTGAAATGCAAATCATACAGTACATATATGCAATAATAAGCAACGTTCTTTCATAATAATGTATAATGTACATACCACCCATATATATTATATGGATGGACATGAAAGAGGACAGTTTGAGAAAGGGCGTCAGAGTTCATATCAAACACCTGGAGGCGTGCAACCCAGAGGGGCTGCAGAGCTTTGAAGAACACCAGATGCTACGAGAAGAGTGCCAGTAGAAGCACAAGAAACCAGTCTGAAAGACCTGCCACCTCCTCCACCTGTGAACCGTGCCAGAGGGACTGTACCACTCCCGTGTGGGACTCCATAATCATAAGAGAAGCTATAATGACTATATGGATCAGCGCATTGGACAACCAAGAGCGCTGGTCCAATGGGCCTATATGGGACTTAGTACGCCTACAAAGATTAATCATTTGAACAATCACAGTATAAGCCAAGTAGGAAAACTTGCCATTTGAATTATTATTATGTATTTATTTCACCTTTATTTACCCAATGGGTGTTGGCTGAGAATAACTTATCTTTTTGCCCTGCTTCACACAAATGGGTACTCCTGTCCTGATTGGCTGACATTAAAACCTGGGAGTCAGTGGCGTGCACAGATAGACACTAGGGGGTGCCCTTTTTTTTTTACTGCACAGTATGTGGACCATGGTGACATTGATCAATTCCTGATAAAAAGCTTCCAATATATTATTTAGGTCCCCAAATCTATAAATCTCACTATTAAGGCAACCGGCCAGTTCCACGCGCTGCACAAGGTGACCTTTTTTCACTTGAGCACCTGCCCCTCTAAATGTCTGTGCACGCCACTGCTGGGAGTTGACCAATACAACCAGTCTTATACTCAGCGCAGGCACACTTTAGCATCACGAAGATGCCAAAAGCCACTCGTGGCAGGCGTCTCTTCCCGGGTTTTTAGACAGCTGGTGGATGGAAATGAAGCTCCACCCACGTGGCAGAATGCCGCGGGGGCAAGCGTTTCCGGGAATCTGGCCGACGTGGCATTCTGCCGCATGGGTGGAGATTCATTTCCATCCACCAGCTGTCTAAAAACCTCGGAAGAGATGCCTGCCACGAGCGGCTTTTTGCCGCACATGGAAGCCCAAGTATGCTTACACCCACTGTTGGCCACTGAGCAGTTCCACTGGAGCAGTTGGGGGCCTTGCTCAAGAGCACTTCCACAGTGTTGGGGGGAGGGGTAAGTGTTGGCCAGTCCCTTCTCGACTCAAATCTGTTCGATT
Organism: Electrona antarctica; assembly: GCF_951216825.1. Lineage (NCBI taxonomy): Eukaryota > Metazoa > Chordata > Actinopteri > Myctophiformes > Myctophidae > Electrona > Electrona antarctica. The sequence goes on from NC_136797.1 coordinate 14,261,303, forward strand.
CTCCAAAACCAGGAACCTTTCGGTTACAAACTCGCTCCTCTAACCTTTAGGCCACCAGCAGTAAATCATTTCAGAGAAAATTTGTAAAGCAGTTTGCTGCTCATTATAAGTCTATAAATGTAACGTATATACTGTATGGTTAGCAACAGCAGTGGAATTAAATAGATGCAACAAAACAGACATGTGTTGAGTGTTTAGACATATTCTATGTTTGATGATTAGATGATTACCTGGTATCCTAGGTACTTTGCAGCGCTTAATTGTTTTCTTATTGCACTCCATTTACTTGATTTACCCTGCAATTCCTTACACTCAGTTCACTTGATTTACTCTGATCTTGCACTTACTACTGTAAATCACTCTGGATAAAAGCATTGTTCCATTTTACTTGGCAAAGCAGAAAGGAAAAAGGGAAAAGGCAAGACAACAAGAATAGTCTTGACTGTGTAACCCTTTTATTTTCTGAAGCTGCTAGGCAAGCCAGATTTGTATTACTTTAAAGGTGAGGACCAGACTATTTTTGATTGTTGGTTTTATTTGCTCTCTATTACTGTGACTGTATCCAGAGACTGTTAAAGAGGTTTGAAAATTCTGTAACTATACTTTGTGTTAACCTTTAAAAAGCCTCTAATAAAGCGAATCTTCACTCGCCAACCGTATTGCATCCTTTTCCACCCCTAGACCACTAAGGATTGTAATATTCGCGTATGTCGAGAACCATCCAACCACTTGTCACATTTTCAGTGTGTATTGCTGACTCCCAAGGGAGTGCAGTGTGCAGAGCGTGAAGTGGGTCGGATCAGCGGTGTGTGTGTGCCAAAATTACATGCTAAATCAATGTAATTGTGGCCATCACAATTCGCAAATGACACATAACAGGCACATAAATACTGCACCATCATAACAACACAACATCAACACACACACAACTGTATGAACATATGGACATGGCCTCCACTAGTTGTAGTGAAAAAAGAAAAAAACCCATTTGCTATGAAGCCGTTTGCTTAAGGCCAAAACTTGTATTAGATAAAGGATTCACAGAATCATGGCCGTTATCAGCAGTATATTTTAAAATGTATGGATGCCCTCCTTAACCTTTTTTAAGCATTATGTTATACTTTAGCTATTGGAAAATAGCAGATCTACAAGCTCGTAGCGCGGCACCGAGTGCCGCGCTACGAGCTTGTAGATCTGCTATTTTAGAAAAAAATTGAAAACGTGCACATTTTTTAACATTTCTTTCACAGCGAACATTTTTAACTCAAATATTTGCTTCTGGGGGGTTCCCTGGAACACCATATTTTCAGATGGGGGTCAGTGGCCAATTACATACAATTTTTGGGGTCCTTGACCTGAAATAGTTTGAAAACCACTGACATAGAAACATAGGTTTTTCAGAAAACTGTCAGGATTTAGAAGACATTTATAGAATCGTCCCCAGGTCAAAATGGGTTAAATATGCTACGAGTTTAGATGATCAAGTTGTTTTTTTATTTTATGAATGCTTTGACATTCACAATCTACTTTGTTCGAGAACACCAAATGATAGGATGTACTGTAGGGATAACTTCAGCCTGGAGGTACTCCACTGTTTGTCCAAAAGAGACAAGAAACAAGGGAGACAGCTAAACAAAGTAAATATACGGTAGTTAAAACGCAACCAACCTAATAGCGCTACACTGAGAATGTTAATTTAACTGCCAATTATTCACTTTTTAACTTGAACTGACAATTAATGTTATGGTCATGCTGCTCCTATACCTGTCCAGCAGGTGTCACTCTATGTTTGTGATACGCCCCACATCCATGTGTGTTGATAATCCCTGCCCTTAATCTGATGTGTCTGATGTTGATTATTCTGTAAGTAAACCTGATATTTTTTTTTTTTTTAAGATATTTTTTTTGCGGCTTACGCCTTTTATTGTTTTTTTGAAGGGACAGACAGTAGGCTGACAGGAAACGGGAGAGAGATGGGGGAAGACATGCAGTAAAGGCCGTGTCGGGCTCGGGAGTCGAACCCACGGCACACTGCGACTGGATTACCAGTCGGGTGCCCAGACGGTTACGCCACCGCCTGGGCCAGTAAACCTGATTTGAAGTTATATTTTATTTTATTTTATTTTTTGTATCCTGGTTGTACCCAAGTATGTGGCCTGTTCCTGTATTCAGCCTGTTATGAAAGTACATTAATTTTTAAACAATTACTTTTCCTTCACGTGATATAATAACTCATGTGATTGGGTTATTTCATTTCCCATATAGATTTGTGCTATTGTGACTCGTAACCGTCACCTGATGTAACACCTTACTACCAGTAAGACGCCTAAGAGCGAGCAGCGAGCACGCATCCGCCTCGTTGACAGCAGACTGCTGGGCGAGCGCTGGTGCTTTTGCATGGGGGGTCAGATCAACATGGAATTAATTATGTACTGGCCATATAAGCATGTCTTACAGGGTTTGATGAGGTCAGATCAACATATGGAATGTCAGAACAGGTCAGCTCCATATAATGTAGATCTAAGGGTGGTAGCGGAGACATTCTCTTGAGTGTACAGGGTTTGATGAGGGCCCAAGTAGGGCTGGGCCTTCGTTTTCAGGCCTGTTGAGAACTCTAGTTTTCGCCGGCTGCCGGGCACGGCTGCACAAAAAAAGGTAAATTGTGCATTTATATAGAGCCTTTATCCAAAGCGCTTTACATAGATTGTGCATTAAATTCACCCATACACAGATGCCAGAGGAAACTATGCAAGGTACCAACCTGCACATCGGTAGCAATTAGGGGTTCAGTGTCTTGCTCAAGGACACTTTGACACTAACTCTGGGGGAGCCAGGGTTTGAACTGGCAACCTTGCGGTTGCCATTCAGCCACTCCACCCCTGAGCCACCACTAATAACTTTGGGGCAGGCCAGTTTGAATGGACAGGTATCAGTCAAAAGGGAGACATCGAAGAGGAAGGATGGATGGGCAAGGATCAACATAATGGAATGTCAGAACCTGTTCTGACATTCCATATGGGCTTCCATATGGGCATAATTGTGACTTGCAGATCGCATTTACTATGACATATAGTGATGTCACGAGACCTGGACTTTTTTGATTGATTGATTGAAATATTTATTAACAGTTTGCAAAATTACAGTATTACATTTCAAGCACAAACTCAATACAAAGACTGTTAACTGTGAGTGGACGACCCAATTAAGCATTACACTTGTTTACAAGAGGGTCCACCTTGTTCAATTTATCAAAACATTTAGAGACGTACAAATAGACACTTCTATATAGTCAAAGAACAGAACAGGAATTCATCATAAAGGAGGTAAAAAGGGAAAAGAAACATATATAGTGAGGGGAAAAAGGGGTGGGGGGGGGATTCAGATTTTACAGGGGCCAGTTTCGAATTACAGCCGTCCGTAGGTGCCCTTTACATGTATGGGGATTTTGAGTGATACACTGACGGGAATTTTCATAGTAAATGCGACCTTTAGTCGCCAGTGTTGTTTTTGGCAGCAAATTTAGATTTTAGTTTTAGTCTCTTCAATAGTTTATTTAGTTTCAGTCACATTTTAGTCACCAGGAATGTTTTAGTGTTAGTCTAGTTTTAGTCGACTAAATATCATAAGATTTTAGTCAACTAAATCTACAGTAGCTTGTAGATCTGCTATTTTCAGCATGCAACCAAGTGTAAAACGACTTATACTGGATCTCTTGTCCACTAGTCAATACATTTAGTCTTAGTTTTAGTCATCATAGCTTAGTTTTCATTTCGTTTCCATTTAGTTTGTCAGTTAGAAAAAAGTTAGTTGACGAACATTTTTTGTCTTAGTTTTAGTCGACAAAAACAACACTGTTAGTCGCAATGACTGACAGATGGGAAATGAACATTTTCATAGTAAATGCGACTTGCGGTCGCAATAAACTAGAATCTGGTCATCTAGTTACGCAACTAGATGACCACTAGGGCTAAGGGTAAGGCTCATGGTTATCTTTATTGTCTCAATGTCCCCTAGTGGAACATCGTTTAGCGGCCAGGGTTCACATTCAGAACAAAATACAACAGAAAAAAATCAAGATGGAAGGTGTGGTATTTGGGATTGTCACATGCAGCAACAGTCCCAGGCAGTTATTGAATGAAGAGACGAAGATTACAATGAAGCGAGGGGTCTGGGGCGAGCGGTGCGAGAGGAGCAGGACTCCACATGTCTTATCATAATTATAAGCTTCCTCCTGTTGGCACCTCTGTGCTTCCCAAACATCACGATGATGACGATTGCTTAAGTTGTCGCCCGGTCAGTTCAACCCAGCAGAAATATAGCAAACAGACAAATTAGTTTATTTCCGAAATTAGTTGGACGGCGCCCTAAACGGCCGCGTAGTTCACGTGTATGGAGGGCCGGGCACTGCTTATAGCTTCATCTCACGGTTTTTCATTGTGCACAGATGATGCAAGACAACATCCTGGTGGTGTTGTGAAATTAAATTAGGAGGGGGGGCAGAGAGATCTGACCTTATCACGCTGAATACGCTATGAATACGCTTACTTAATGCAACAAAGTACCATAAATCAGGCTCTTTTTTTCCCTTAATTTACCCAGGGCGTTTCAGCAACGCCCTGCACATAGAAACACAAATTAAAACCTGGGAGCTGACTAGTACAACATCAGTCTTATACTGTTGGCCACTAAACAGCTCCATTGGAGCAGTTGGGGGTTCAGTGCCTTGCTCCAGGGCACTTCAGTCGTGTTGGGTGAGTGATGACCAATCACTTCCCGACCCAGATTGTTCCTGCCCGTCCGGGGAACCGAACTGGCAACCTTTCGGCAACAAGGGCGCTCCTCTAACCCTTAGGCCACCGCTGCCCCAATTATTTGCATAAAGGAAATCAGTATTGGTCAGTACCACATTTAAGGTGGTTGCACACTGGGCGCATTTTTCGGAAAACCGATGGAGAAACGCCGCTAGAAATCCGAAACACGCGCTCGGTGTGTGGGGACCTTAACCCTGGCATTACTTTTTTGTGGTCTTCATTATAGGCAAAATGTAACATTGAAGAAAGTCTATTTTGTATTTTCATAATAGAAACTTTGTTAGCTCAAGTATTTAATTAAAACATTTCGAATAATAAATAAGAATATTTATATTGCCCTTTTTATAATATTTATGGTCTGGGAAGGGATTTGTATTGTAAATAGGCTAGATTTGATTTTTACTGTATACACTTTATACAACCAGAGCACATATTTCCACACATGGTTGTCTTCTAGTAATATTAAAAAAAAATCTCTCTTTCTTTCTTTCTTTTTTTTGGAAAAGTATAATATTTCCCTCCTCATAAGATTGTGCCGTCACCTCAGATGCAAAAAAAAAAAAAAAGTCTGAAAGCTCAGATAAGGAAACTTTCTGAATAAATGCCTTTCACTTCTGTAACTGTTAAGATTACCACATAACATGTTGGCCTGTCTCCACATTTCCACAGCCACAGATCATCTAGATGAGTTTCGAAGACATCCAATTTACTGCATGTGTAGACCACAATGGCCCATGTTAAACCACCATCATCCTCCCTGCTCCCAGAGTTTATCCTCCGCTTCTTACTACTCAGTGTTGTTTTTGGCAGCAAATTTCTATTTTAGTTTTTTGTCATAGTCTCTTGAATAGTTTTCACTTAGTTTTAGTCACATTTTAGTCACCCGGAATGGTTTAGTGTTAGTCTAGTTTTAGTCGACTAAATGTCATAAGATTTTAGTCGACTAAATCTACAGTTGATTTAGTCGACTAAAATGTATTTTAGCGGGCATTGATGCCGTCGTAATGGCTGATTTTACACTTGCTGAAAATAGCCGATCTACAAGCCCACAGCGCGTCGCGCTGCGACGCGTTGGTTGCATGCTTAAAATAGCAGATCTACAAGCTCACAAGTATAAAATGACTTATACTGGATCTCGTCCACTAGTCCCTTCCTAACATTTTAATCTAGTTTTTATTTGTCGACAAAATTGTCAGTATATTTAGTCTTAGTTTTAGTCATCATAGCTTAGTTTTCATTTAGTTTCCATTTACTTTTCGTCAGTGGAAACAGGTAGCCGACGAACATTTTTCGTCTTACTTTTAGTCGACGAAATCGACACTGTTACTACTGCTAGCAAAGCAAACCAAGCAAATAATGCAATGAACTAATAGCTACATTGAAATTAATTCCATAGCGGTATCAGCACTAACCCCCGGAAGCTTTGCATCGTGTGCTATTTTTGATAGGAAAGTCCTGAATATTATTTTGCACTTCATGAGGTGCTAAATATAGTCATGCTTTAACAGAATCACACAATCATGCCAGGTGCATTTGCATACTATATGAGGAATATTTCTCATGATGTGCCATACTCATGGAGCCGTTATGCTCAACGTTATGCTCAACCCAGAATCGGCACAAATAAGGGACTAAATTCTAGAGTTGTCCCGATACCATTTTTTCAGACCGAGTACTTCGTTTTTCGTACTCGTCAATACCGAGTACCAATACGTGTACTTTATTTTACCCCCTTTTTCTCATAGATGCAGATGGATCTCTGATCTACACTTGTCAGTTGTCATTTATGCTTGTAGATCGGCTGTTTTTGGCGATTTGCTGCTCTGCTCAGACTTGCTCCCGTTGCATTCATTCAGCCTAGTGTCAATAAGCCTATCTCACAGAATTTCCCGCCCCCTTTTTACGCCCCCTTTCGGGGCTAGTGGTGATAGCGTGACGTCACTCCATAGACACTACATGTTAACAGAGGTTATTTAAGAAGTCTACAACTTTTGTTTTCTCAAGGTAAGGTTTGTTCTATCTGTTCGAGCTGATTTACCATCTTGTTTGCTTCATAATAATATTGGTCTGTCACATTTTTACATTAGAAAACGTGTAAATGCTAATGTTAAATGACACCACTATTTACCGGAAGTGGGCGTGGAAAGCGGGCTGTGAGATAGGCCTATTGGATGTTTTGGTACTCGGGTCAAAGTATCGGGGCCGGTTACGAGTACCGAGTACGAGCACTTGAGGGTGAGTATCGGCCCCGAATAACCGATACCAGTATCGGTATCGGAACAACTCTACTAAATTAATTTCACTCCTATGCCACCAAAATGTGGAACGCCCTACCAACAGACATTAAGACTGCAATTCGAATCTGGCCCCCGTAAAATCTGAATCCCCCACCCACTCCTTTTCCCCTCACTGTATATGTTTTCCCTTTTTACCTCTATGATAATTTCCTGTTTTTGGCTATATAGAAGTGTATATTTGTACGTCTCTAAATGTTATGATGAATTGAACATGGTGGACCCTATTGTAAAAAAGTGTAATGCTTTATGCCGCAGTGGTTCCCAAACTGTGGTGCGTGCACCCCTTGTGGTGTGCGGGCGCCTTCTAAGGGGTGCGCAACATGAAAACGCTAATGGTGGTGCTATGATTTTATTTTAAATACATAAACATAATGCCAATATATGGCAAGTATATGCAGAATATAGCCTATGCTGCATATATATGCCATATTCAGGTTAATATATGTGGATAAATAGTAAATGTATGTCTCTATATAGCTTATTCAATTTATATTTCCATGTTGGGGGGTGCGTCAGCTAGGTCAGGAGGTAACAGGGGGTGCATGGCCAAAAAGGTTTGGAACCGCTTGTATGGTGTCGTCCACAGTTAACAGTTTTGTATTGAGTTGTGCTTGAAATGTACTGAAATTCTCCAATCTGTTAATAAATACTTCAATCAATCAATCAATGTACAGTATAATAAATCGTATGGTGTTCCGTACTGAAAATAGAAGAGCTCATACAGTAGATCTGATACTTTTTAGGGCACTGAAGGTGAGGGATTAGCTAACACAAAAGTGCCATGTGCAGCAGATGTTCAGATTGGCACATTTGGATAAAGGGACAGCCAGTCTGAGGAGTTTAAAAATGGTAAATGGTGCATTTATATAGTGCCTTTATCCAAGGCTCATTACAGAGATTGTGCATTACATTCACCCATTCACACATCGATGGCGGCGGAAACCATGCAAGGCACCAACCATCAGGAGCAATTAGGGGTTCAGTATCTGCTGAAACTGATGGGGGACATTCCGCCCATTTCGGAAGCTGTTTAATCAGACTATTGATTGAAGTAGTGACTGAGATACTGTAAATCATGTTTTGGGGCGACAGCATTTGCCCCAACTGCTAAGCCATCATCGACCCACAGAATATCAACAAAACACCTACTGAGTGGTAAATGGTGCATTTATATAGCGCCTTTATCCAAGGCGCTTTACAGAGATTGTGCATTATACTGTACATTCACCCATTCACACACACATTCATACAGCGATGGCAGCGGAAATCATGCAAGGCACCAGCCTGCACATCAGAAGCAATTAGGGGTTCAGTGTCTTGCTCAAGGACACTTTGACACTAACTCTGGGGGAGCCCGGGTTCGAAATGGCAAACTTGCGTTTACCATCCAGCCACTCTACCCCTGTGCCACTGCCGCCCCTTTTACAGGCGCAATTACCATATAGTGCATAGTGGAATTAACATAGGTGAATAGGTAAATTAATATTTGTGTCTTGCTAGTTCATACTTGTATAAAAGCAAAGGTAAAACCAATACGAAAGGTAAAAACCAAGATAAAAACAAAGCTTCTATATCTGCTGAAACTGATGGGGGACATTCCACCCATTTCGGAAGCTGTTTAATCAGACTATTGATTGAAGTACAGTAGGTGACTGAGATACTGTAAATCATGTTTTGGGGCGACAGCGTTTGCCCCAACTGCTAAGCCATCATCGACCCACAGAATAACAACAAAACACCTACTGAGTGCTGTCGGTAGGTCAGTATCTCACCTAATTAAACCAAATACAGTCTGATTAAATGTGATAATGTCCAATTCAGTGCATTGACAGCATCCATTTGTCATATTTTCGTCTCCTTTTCAAACAAATTGAACCCTGGGTAAAACCACGACATAACTAATTGACGCCATTGCTCCACACATTGTGGGCGCGTCTGTGCTCGTTTGTTCTCACTTTAAATGGTCTTTTCTGTCCTTACATTAGGATCAAGGATCTCACCTTCTCGTCCATTTATAAAGGGTGTTTCCCTGCTATAGATGTGACACAAAGATGTGCTTTGTTTGGCTGCAAACAGCCTGGTCGTGTATAAACCATGCGTGAGTGTTTTCACTTGAATAACCAGTTTCTTGTTACCTGAGAGACCTGATTGTTGATGAGCCCCCATCCCCTTGTCCCCTCATTATTGGACTGTGTGTGTGTGTGTGTGTGTGTGTGTGTGTGTGTGTGTGTGTGTGTGTGTGTGTGTGTGTGTGTGTGTGTGTGTGTGTGTGTGTGTGTGTGTGTGTGACTTGCTAATGCCACAATGTAATTAATATGAATAATACTCAGCTGCATCACTAGTGTACCATGCAGTGATCTGAGCAGAGGATGGATGTGTGTCTTTGTGTTGATGTATTTTAGTTGGAAAAATTGCCGCCATTGAGTAAGACACTGGACTCTAAACCCAGAGTTTTACTTACAAGGCAATGCACACTTTGCCTTTCTGTTTAATTGTTCATGAACTCGCCTTGCCTCCTGCCTCCTGAGCAGCATAAGCTCCTCCCACTGGTGTCCCACCTGTTTGACTTGTTTATCAAAGGACAGCCTGGTATCATTATTTAAATGAACTCACACATTCATGTAGGAAGCTTTCTTGGAACCTGGCGTGTTTCCCTTGTTTAATTTGCATTTGTGGTAGACAGTAGAAGTAGCAGTATAGTGGTTGCAGTGCAGTAGTGGACCCAGCCGTAACCTGGGGCTATTTGAAACTGTGTTGAACAACAATAGTGGTTTGTCCCTGGAGGAAACACATGAACAGGTGTAACAAACACACATCCAATGGGATGGCTTTACGCGAGTGAGGAGCAACGGAGAGACGAGCTCACTGTAATGAGAGCAAGAGCGCCTAGCAACACACCCCAGGCAGCGCTAGATCCACTGTTCTCCATGGCTAGACTTCTGCATGTATGGCCTTCATGCAGGTATTGCTTTTATCATCATTTACTTATTTGTTTGTTTCTGTTGTGGAGCTTTCCTTCCTCAGCTCACATGAGTCCTAGCGTCCCTATTCTGGGGCAAACATTGTTTAATAGTCGATCTACAAGCTCTGTAGATCGGGCGCCCACCATTTTTTATTTATCTGGTGTTGACGGAAAAAGGGGGAAGACCTGGGGGACTCTGCTCAAGTATAGAGTATAGTTTTTAAGTGGTTATTTTCATAATGTTGAATCTGCTCTTCTCTCGATGTATTGTATTTATGCAAGTATACTGTAAAAAGCTTAACTACATTCTCTGACAGCAATTTGTGGTTAACAGGTAGACAATGATGATTCCAAATGGTTGTGTGGATGTGCAGTCTGCAGGGTGCATTTAACAAGAATATGCTATACACGCATTGTGTTTGTGGATAGTGCATTTTAAATGTAGTTTGTTATTGACTGGACATTCATTAATGTACTGTCACACTCATACTGTGTCTCTCAAATGGGTCCAGTATTTATAAGCTATAATTGATATTGAGTTGTGTTATTTTACAGCTGGCTGCCCCGTTTGTCTGTCTTGGTGTGTGTAGCAAGTTTCTTAAGTACAGGTAAGAATCTTCTTTTGCATGCACTCGCACGCACGCACGCACGCACGCACGCACGCACGCACGCACGCACGCACGCACGCACGCACGCACGCACGCACGCACGCACGCACGCACACACGCACGCACGCACGCACGCACGCAAAGACACTGAACCCTAAAGCCAGAGTTATCCTTAGTTGCACCAGAAAGCAATTGTGAGTTTTCAGATCAGCTGTTTTCAGTGACAACTAACTAAAAAGCTTGTTAAACTGCTCCCACTGTGCAAGTTGGTGCCTTGCAGTTTCCTCCGCCATCGGTGTGTGAGAGAATGTGAAGTAATGATGAATGGTCTATATACGCCGTAGTATGGTAGTTGACTTGAAAAGATGTCTATAAATGCTTCGCTCAACTAGAGACTGATGACAATCTCACAACTTTTGAGTTATAAGTAATACGCTACATTTCTTCATTGATTATCTCTTATTAATATATTTAGAATCGTTCCGGATACATGACGAACAAAGGAACTGCTTTACTGAGCTAAATGTGAATTTGTTTTCTGAATGTCCTTAATTAAATAGCTTGCCTTGGAAAGACAGAAGCAACGCTTCAAAGACAAAAAGTTAAAAGAAACGGAAAGTAAAAAGACTGTCTGGCAATGAAAAAGTGTTTCATGAAAACACGATAATATAATTTTGATGTTTACTGCTGAATAGAAGGCCTCTGACTAATCCCGCAAGTGTTGCCATGGAAATGGCTGCTGCTCCAGTGGAGCTCTGTGCATTTGCCCCGAGACAATTTATTACAGGGCAGTGGTTCTAAAAGTGTGGTCCGGGTACCTCCAGGAGTCCCTGAGGGGATTCCAGGGGATTTAAGTAATTCTTGGGCACTTCAATTCGGCATGAGCTCTCATTATATGCAGTCCAAGTCTGAAAGCAGCACAATGAGATTGAAGTACACCCTGATTCTCCCCACACAGAGCTTGGGTGTACAAGAGGGATGCAGCTGACCTCAACAGGCCCCCAGACAGTGCAGAAAGCTGAGGGAGAGACCGTGACTCTGGGCTGCACCTACACACCAAGCCCTGTTGACACTGGAGAGCTGGACATAGAGTGGTCCGTGGTCAGCCCAGACACAACCAAGAAAGACGAGCTGGTAAGACAGTGAGAATGGTGGATACACACATGCAGCTTGCAGTCACTTTGTTTTTGTTAGCCTTGTGGGTAACACTTTATATTAAGGTCGTCTTTATAATGCATTATAGCGCATTTATAATGCATTATAATGTGCTTATAAGGCATTATACCACTTGTTATAAATGTTTATAATCATGTATAACAACTTATAACCACACAAGTGCTGGTCATAATGCATTATTATGCTCAGTGGAACAGCACATTATAACTATTATAGCTTAGGTGGTTATAAAGGCACATAGAGAAGTGCTGTAATGTCTGTCATAATGCATTATAACCAATGTGTATTAAATGGAATAATGTCTTATAAACATCAATAATATGCTATAGCAGGACTTTGAAACCTTTAAGTAAAGTGGCAACATACTGTAATGGTTATTAGCTGTTGTATCATTTTATAATACCCTATAGCATGACTTTGTGACCTTTAAGTAAAGTGACAAAACTTTGTATAATATGCTATAGCATATTATTGATGTTTATAAGACATTATTCCATTTAATACACATTGGTTATAATGCATTATGACACAGACATTACAGCACTTCTCTATGTGCCGGTATAACCACCTAAGTTATAATAGTTATAATGTGCTGTTCCACTGAGCATAATAATGCATTATGACCAGCACTTATAATATGTTATAAACGTGGTTATAAGTTGTTATACATGATTACAAACATTTATAACAAGTGTTATAATGCCTTATAAGCACATTATAATTAATTATAAATGAGCTTATAATGCATTATAAAGGCGACCTTAATATAAAGTGTTACCGACTTGGGTATAGAATGTTGCTTGTTGCTGCATACCATAAGGGCCGATTCATACTCCTATTTTACCGCTGTATCGGCGCTGTAGTGCCGAAATGATTTCGGCTCGTCAGAAATTTTCAGTAGCACCGAAGAGCCGACTTTAGGACGGTACCCGCCCCCCGAACCTCAAATGACGTCACATTGTAGGCTCTACAGAGCCGAACCGACTTTTATTCGGCTCTAAAATAGGAGTATGAATCGGCCCTAAGAGTGACAGAGATGAGGTGAGGTTAGATGAGTTGAGAAGGGCTGAAATTAGATGAGTGGAGATAAAAATAAACAAGTTGTGACAAGACGTTAAGAAGTTAAGATCAAACTTAATTAAACCAAGATGGTAATTAGGAATATATACCAATCGCTGTGGTATTGAGTCGAGTGTCTTAAATGCCCGTAGACATGCTATAATCAATTATATCACGCCAGGAGGATTGGGATTGTAGCCCAAGTGCCAACTATCTATTGCCAACTTAGCTGTGGTTGTGCTCTCAAGTTAAACGTATTAATGACAAGAATAGGAATGCATTTAAAGGCCTGCCTACTCCTTTGTGGGAGTTTTTGGCTCCCACAAAGGAGATCAATCCAATGCGTGATTGCCTTTAACAGGCAAAAACTAAAGTCAGTGCTCTGTAATTGAATCATGGATACACTGCTGTACCTGCTCAATTTGGCAGGAATTAGTCATATCCTCCATTTTTCCTTTGAGGTGAAAGGTGTTTTCCAAGCTGGTTTGGAATTTATTCTTGGTGATTATTCTGTTGATTACTTTTTTTTTCAATTAATTTTTTTACAAAAATCGATTTGTCTGATCAACCTGATAAGCCTCAGTATATTTCTCAGTAACTTAATTAAAATCGAATCAATTTTAAAGTCAGTTAAATTCATTAGTTCAATTAACCCTTTCCCACTTACTAAATCCTTTTTTTGTTTTTTTGTTCTAGCTCATATCATATACTGGTGGCACTAAATACATCCATTCCAACCATGAGCTGACGAATGGCCTTGACTTTGCCGTGGGTGACCCCTCCATGGGTGACGCATCGCTCTCAATAGCTCGGCTGACACCTGGCCACAGTGCCACTTACCAGTGTAAAGTCAAGAAATCACCTGGCGTGGACATGCGCAAGGTGTCACTGGTCGTAATGGGTAAGGAGACTGGGCATTGGGTTACAACCTTGGGTTAGCTAGCACATGATGTCACTGCAGCTCCATTATTTATGTCAAAGTCCACCAGTGGTGGGAAAAGTATTCAGCTTTCTTAGGCCTCACTTGGATGAATGTTGTGTAGTGTCATGGCCGCCCCAATGCATTTCCAATGGGAGTCACATGGTTTGACACAACATTTGTGTTGTATGAGGGGGAGGGGCGCAGTCGAAACACAGCCGAAAGCCATACAACAGCTTGTAGTCCAAAATGTGGACTACAAACCATGTGACTTCCATTGGAAATGCATTGGGGCGGCCATGACACTACACAACATTCATCCAACAAGCATACAGCAATGCAGTAAAGGTCTGAGTGAGGCCTTACTTTCGTAAAAGTATCAAAAATGCAATGTAGCCTAATACTAGAAATACTTTGTTACAAGTGAAAGTCTGGAATTCAAAATGTACTGTAAATGTACTATTACTTTCCACCACTCGAGTCCACTTACTGTACATCACCCAGGTTTAGGTGTGTAATAGAGGCCTACAGCTGGGGCAACAGACTCTAAAGCACAAAAGTAACAACATATTAGGGATGCACCGAAAGGGAAATTCTTGTCCGAAATCGAATACCGAATATAGGAAACAGTTGGCCGAAAACCGAATACCGAATATCCGAATATGATTAATATTATTATTATCTTTTCCCCTACCATTGCTGTCATGGCCGTACCTTAAAGCTACCTGATTTATGGCAAAATAAATGGTTATGGCAAAACTTAACTTAAATAATAATCACTATTATGGGTCCATAAAACATTTATTCAGCTCTTTTGAATGCATTAATTGCATACACTATTCGGCGATATATGTTCTGCCTATTCGGGCCGAAACCGAATAGGCCGAAAATGCATTTATAGCCATTTTCTACCGAATATTTTCTGCGGCTGAATATTCGGTGTATAACACATTTATCAGCTGCTCTCATAACATGAGGTGAGGCGCTATTTGAGTAGATGTGCAGTCCTCGATGCATGCGATTGTGCTTGTGTAATAGGGGTCATTACAGAACAGGAGGACAATTTAAGCATCAATGCTTTTGAAAACATTACCCTTTCTGTTCCATGCATTTAAGGAAAAACAAAACCAAATCATTTGATTTGTCCTACTCAGGCTTCAAAGGCACACTTTGTTTTATTTTATTCATTGTGTGCCCATTAGTCTCGCTAGACAACTATTCCTCTTCCACAATCTTCGAATGCTACAGAGTAGACATCTTCACGGTTCCAAAATGACCGACCCTAATGGACCTGTGAAATTTATTCAGAGATCCGATTAGTTCCAATATATTTTTTTACTGTTTTTACATTCAGATGAAGATCAAAAACTCTACCCAGGATGAGATGGATAGAATCAGCATAGCCAACGCGTACAATCTCACATTTCCTCTTGTTTAACCAAAAGCAGTGTGATGCATTCATCACACAATAACTAGCAATAATTGGACTCCGCTTGAGTGACACAACTAGGGCTGCAACAATTGATTATTAGCGATTATTCTGTCGATTAGGAAAAAAAGCAGGTGCGCTTCCTCTGGATGCCTTTTTGTTTAGGCTCAGCTACAAATACAACTAGGTTCAAAGGTTCAAATACCACTGAAGTGGAAAAAGCGGCACTCCAAAATAAAGTATGCAAGACTGCCTCAGATAGACATTCTTATTTATTTCCCTGAGGCTGAGGAAGGCTGAAACGTGTCAAGCGTTCTCAATAAATAAGACAAATAAACGTAATTATTTTATAATCGACTACGGTAAATCGATTAGTCTGATTAACCCCTTAAACCCTGTTTTATACTTCGTCATGCAACGATGTTAATCATGTTAAAAAGCAAAATCGACCAGTTCCTTTCCCCTGATGGAGGGGAAAGGAACTGGCCGGATTTAATCGATTTAATCGATTATGTAAAAATAAAACCCTGGTCTAGAGTCTAGACCAGGGTTTTATTTTTACATAATCCCTGGTCTCTAGACAAGGGTTTTATTTTTACATAATCGATTCAATCAATAAGTTTAACTGTTGCACCCCAGTGTCTCTTTGTTGTACATACTGCAGGCTGAGTTAAGAGTGCATTATTTGTCATCCATGTAGCAGAGGAGGGATAGCGTCTAGTAAATGGAGGATATTTAGAGAAACAAAACAACACTTTCTGAAAGTTAGTCATCGTGAATCTCTTGAGACAGTGCAGTGTCAGTGAGGATGTGATTGCTGCAACAACGAGATGTGGAGTTGGTGGCCAGACTGACCACAACTACATGGTGTTTCTGACTCAGAGTAGAATGAATTTTAACCACCTAGTACAACGCATGCACCTAGTGCATCACATTGTAGATTGTGCAAGAACAATGGCTTCTATTTTAACACGCTAACCCCATCTCAATTAATTTATTATACCGAAATAGAAATTAGTTTGAAGGATTTCCGTCCACATTCCAAGATGTGAAAGCCTTAGCCAAAAATGTTCCTTAATGTAACGCCCAGGATTCGAACTCAGGTCTCCCACGTGAAAGTCCAACATCTGTGATCTTGCACTTCAACTGTGATCTTGCACTTTCAGTAGTTTCAGTAGGCACTTACAAGGCCCGGACTATATGGCAATATGTCTAAGGCCTTCTGCATTTTTGCAACTGTGATCTTGCACTTTCAGTAGTTGTGTACTTTAGAGATGTTAGTTTTTAACCTGCACTTAGTTCTTTATACAGATTGACACTAGACTGTAGCTGTTGTATGGTCTTTTAACGCACAATGAATTTCACATGCCTTTTACCCTGTAACTGGTATTGTTGACAATAAAGTTGAACCTTAAAGTTGAACCTTGATCTTAACCACTAGACCAAAGGAGGATACATCTAAACCACTAGACCAACAGGATATCCTCCTTTGGTCTAGTGGTTAAGATATTGGACCTAGACCCGAGTTCGAATCACGGGCGTTACATTGGTGCCGTGACCCGGATCGGGTTTCCCCGTGGGAGGAGGTCAAAAGGGGGGTGAGTGTAACACCTCAGAGCCTCTGCCTGATGGCCTCAAAAGTCTATCTCCCCTGGTCCACCCATAGGGATATCCCTTTGGTGTAGTGGTTAAGATGTTGGACTTTCATGTGGGGGACAGGAGTTCGAATCCCGGACGTTACATTAACCCATTTTGACCTGGGAACGATTCTGCAAATGTCTTCTAAATCCTGACTGTTTTCTTGAAAAAGCTATGTTCGTTCTCAAACACTTTTATGTCACTTTTCACGATTCTTCAAAAATAGCAGACCTACAAGCTCATAGCGCGGCACTCTGTGCCGCGCTATGAGCTTGTAGATCTGCTATTTTTCAATAGCTAAAGCATAACATAATGCTAACACCAAAAGGGGTTCCCACCCAAAATGGTTTAATAGTTTGTCAAGATCCTGGCTGAACCTTTCAGCTGTGTTCATTTAACACTGGAACTGCACTTTGTCCAACAATGTTCAAACGGTTACAGGTTTAGGCTGCTCGTTTAAAAGCAGCGACTGTACAAATATATATTGACCTGTTGGGCCAAACATCTACAGAAATACATTTAAAGAAAGCTTGTTTGTTCAAAGTGTGAACCTGCAACTGTGAAATTGCAGTTAACGGAAAAGAGAGGATTCCACTGTGCAGCATTCTTTCCTCACATTGTGATGCATGTTGTATTTTCGGGGCGTTCAAGTGGTGTAATGCACTTGACAGCTTAACGGGTTGTAGGAGAAAATACATGTTTGTTTGATTGTGTTCGTTTTGCTAAACACACAGAGAAGTTTATTTTAACGGCCAATTACACCAAGATGTCTTGGGCTTCGTACACACCTTTCGGACACATTGATCTGTCCGACCGACCACTGATTACATTTTTATGATTTGATGCCTCCATGTCCCACAATGCTTTGCGCGATTTGGGCGGTGCTACGACGCGGAAATAGATGCACATATGTTCAGTGTAGTTTTCTTGACTGCAGCAGCAGCTAGCGATAGTTTGTCGAGGCCGTTTTTCACACTCAAAGTTCACTTAGAAGGTCCGGATCAAGGACCAAGGACCAAATATTTGCACTTTGTAAAGCGTACCAAATATGTAAACAAATGACACGTGGACATGTTAAGCGAACCAAATAGTGAAAAAAAGAAAAGAGGTCATTTTACGACGGAGGGAAAAATAACATGAGGGGGTGCGGGAAATCACTGTCTACAATTTTTGGGCGCAACCTTCAGTCACACAGAGAGAAGAGAACAGCAACATGAATCATGATTGCAGCAACAACTTGAAATTGCATTAATTCTTAATAATTATTTTATTAGCCAAATAAGACAACAGATGAACAGAGGAGCAGGTGTTTGAACAATACTGTGCTTGCTGCTGGTGCATACAATTCACCGGAGACGTATAGCCTACAACAAAGTATCCCCGAATCCCGATAAAAAGGACTTTTCTTCCATGTGTGCACCTTAACCTGATTCGATTTAGGCCTATGTTATTTCTGCGCATCAAATCGACGGGCATTTCCATGTCATCTTATGGTTTAAACTTGAAGCCGTGCTGGTATAAGCTTCAACTCAGAACAGCTCCGCTGCAGTTGACCTATATCACGTCTTTTGCTATAGTGATGTAATCAATTAATCATTTAGGACCACCTGTGTAGCTTATTTAACATTTGCTCCATTGGCTCTTTATGCGTGCGGCCGTGCGCTAGAGCGAGACAGGATGATTTTAAATATTTCTCTGTCTGCGTCTCTCCCATAGAGCTATAAAATATATCGGGTCTCTCCCCCCACATGTGCGCGCGTCATAACTTTGCGTGGTGGCGGTGGCGCATGCTTAAAATAAACAGATCTACAAGCTTACATCGTGTACCATACCGTAAGTACCATTCGTGTCGATAACTTGTACATCTGTTATATTTGCGCATGTGAACCTCGTACGCTGCCATTACATTTCTACTCTAGGCTACTCATAGACATATATGCGTCTACTATTAAAATCAATAGTGATCCCCGTAAAAAAGACATGCTTTTAGAACTAATTATTAATGCAGCCTCACAACTGCCGAGGCCCGACGGCTATTTTGGCTATCGTCCTGTATTTCTGTATATAGAATAGAACTTAGTACCAGACTGGACTCACTCACAGCCGTGCGCAACTTGGACTCTCCAAGTTACGCATGGCCGTAGCCAAAAGAAGACATACAAACAAGCGATATAATAGTCTGTGTCACGTAACTCAGAAGACTACAGCCTAAACCCCACCCAGTGCTGTCAAGAACGGAAGTTCTCTCCTATTAGTTGGCGGTTAAAAACCACCCTTATGTCCGATCTGAAGTCCCACCCTGTTCGTTGGCTGTTTTGACTACAAGGTGTCCGATGTGTTTGTTGTGCCCTCCGCCCCCACATCGGACAGGTTTGTCCGATCAAACGACGTGACTCCCATTGAAAATGAATTGGAGCAGCAATCAAATAGCAATCAGGCATCGCACACAGACCGAACATTTGTTCTTTAGGTGTGTACGCAGCCTTGTTCCGAGTGTTGGGTTAAACCTTTAAAGTTGCTCCAATCCTATTTATTTTAATTTACAGTTTATACTCCAATCACACGGCATAGTGTGAAGCTGATTCTGTTCCGAGTGAGAGGAAATCATTATCCTTACAACACTAGGCAAATACGTGAAGGAATAACATACTCCCCTTTACACAATTTACAATTTAGGCATTTAGCAGACGCTCTTAATCCAGAGCGATTTACATTAGGCAAGAACAAAAAAGCATGGGGATAGTGGGATACATCACATATATAAAATGCATTTATCATGAAACATGCGTAAGCTAAGAACGTAACTAGAACATATCTATATAATGACACTAAACATATAAACTATACATATATACTATACTATGCTATACATATGTACTATGGCGTGGCGTTTCCTTTGGTGATTGTTGAATGTCGAGAGCAGCGAGTGTTTGCAGTGGTTCACAGAAATATGTTGCAATGGGTTATTAATACTATGACTATATACAATGCAATTATTGTGCTGTCTACATGACATGCTATAAGTCTGTTTCAAATGCTATCTAAGTCTAAAAGTGCTATCTAAGGGTGTAGGGTAAGTGCTATGGGCCATGAAGTCTGAAAAGGTGGGTTTTCAGACTACGGCGGAAGATTGGGAGTGATGCTGCAGTTCTGATTGCAACGGGAAGTGCATTCCACAGTTTTACACCAGAATTAGGGGTTGGGTTTGAGGTTAAGAATAGCCACCATAGGTACAATTACGCTCCTAATCTTTCTATTGTTGTTGAGTGTCATGTTCGACCCAGTCCATAATTATGGGATAAAAAGCTTTGCTACACACGCTACAACAATTTCGGACGGAAACCACCTTCCCCATGATAGAAACTGGGAGCGTGCCCGTTTTGAGCTGCTGTGCTGATCTTAACTGAGATTTTTACATATCAATATGGCCAGGGCCATAAAAGTCATATTTACACCTTTGGCAGGTTGCACCCCTAACATCACCCGTGAAAGAACTCGGAAACAAGTTATATAACCAACCACTACTTTCACAACAACCCCCATTCTAACAAGTTAACAGAGAAGGACACATTTTTTAATGATGTGAAATGGCTCCTCTCCCTCTTTGCTGGGCAGCTGCTACACTATAATGATGGCCACAACAACTCTCGGTTCATGGGTTACACCAAGGAATATCATTGTGAACTGTATCCAATTCCTGATAAATACCACTTTTTCTTTTAATAACCACATCACAACGTCTACTTGTAGATCTGCTATTTTCACTATAGTTTGGAATTGGGTCCCGGGGAGACAACTATAATTTCTAGTTTGGGCCTCGAGCTAAAATGTTTGGGGACCAGTGTACTACTCCATACCTGGGGATGTGCTAGCCTGGATCCAGCCCAGAGACCCCGCCCACTCTCTGAGTGGACTGAGTCTCTTGCTACAGTCTGATAATCAGGCTAGGGATGTGCGCTATGGGACGTGACTCGTGAGCACTGAAATAGCAGACTTTGGGTTATACACAGTAGCCACTTAGTTAAACTTTGAGAGAGTATGTTGCAGATATGTTGGAGATTAAATGGGCACATTATCAAATGACATTATTTTTTGAGGCGGGTGCGCTGACAGTTAAAACACACACGTACACACACATAGGAGAGAGTTACGTTTGTGTCCCCGTCATCTCTCAACTTGAATGAAAATCCTTTTGCCCTTCCCAGAGCCATAGAGTAAGACAGAGTTACGAAAACTCCGTTCACTTCATGGGGCCAGTCCAACGGCGGCTCTCCTACATAGACTTCTATTGAGAATGGGGACAACAAATAGGGACAAGTCCTGGACCGGAAGTAGGCAGAAATGCATTGGACCCAGGCAACAGCCCAGCTTTAATGATCTTAAATCCCTTTATTTTAGATTGTTTTGTAGTAATCGAACAACAAACATTACAGAGACTTTAGTTGTTACTGTACAATACTTTACAACAGTTGGCATGTTGCACACATGCCTAAAATTGCTCTTATTTGCGCCGCCCTCGTTGAAAACAATGTATTTCAAACTCCAGCTTGACCCCCTTTCAGGCTGCATGAACAGCGCTCGGTTTCTGCCCCCTCTATATCGTAACTCTTCTATTAGATGGCTCTGGCCCTTCCTAACACAAGGTGAGATAGCACAGCTCTGCTCCATTGTATCAATGACTGAGTATAAACAATCTACACGCTAATTAGCATCAAGCGCCCATAACTATGGTACAGCCCGGTAGATTTAAAGTCTGCCCACTGGTTCAGGGCATAGAAGCGTGACAACACAGTAGCCTATAGCCTGGGGCAGAGCCATCTAATACAGGGATTCTCAACGTTTTTGGCCGGAAATGCTTTGGCAATGTCTCGGGACCCCCGCCACGCCCCCTCCCGACCCCCAATATAAATTGACTGCTACAATAACCTTAATAATAGAGACAATACACCATAAATAAATACTGAAACCAGATATAATCATTAGGGAAGGTGTATGCATGTACTATGTGTACTATATGTAAACTCTTCATTTCCATTTTACAGCCATTCAGTTGAAAAAAAAAAAAAAAAAAACTTTAAATAATTTGGGGACCCCCCAAAATAATTTGGCGACCCCCCGAGGGGTCGCGACCCACGGGTTGAAAACCCCTGATCTAATAGAAGAGTTGCGATATTGAGGGGGCAGAAAACAGCACGGTCACGTGGTTCATGTACTCGCGCGAGCCCATAGACTCCAATGCATTCCGTAAACTTCCGGTTGTCCCCATTCAATACTTCTGGTTGTCCCCATTCAATAGAAGTCTATGTAGAAGTGAACGGAGTTTGCGTAACTCTGTCTTACTCTATGGCTCTGGCCTGGGGGACTGTAACCGCGACAACAGACCCGTGTCTACGGTGGCATGCATGTGCACTGAAGTAACGTCCAAAACCGCGGCCGTATAGTTAGAAAAAAGGGCTAATAAACAGCTTGAATTCGGGAAAAATTCAAAACAGGAAAGATAGGTACGCTGGATCCCTTTTTAGTTTAGGCAGTGGGTGCTCGGCTATATTTATAACCTAAATCAAATACCACCGAAGGGGAAAAAGCGGCACTCCAAAATAAAGGATGCAAGACTGGCTCAGAATATACATTCTCATTTGTTGGGAACGCTTACACGTTTCGGCCTCAGCCTTCCTCGGTCCTCCGGGCACATTTAAAAGGTTACCTCAAATGGTCAATATGCCCCTATGCAAGTTCAGATCAATTGCTCAAGCCAGCGAGGAGAACAATGTGGAACAGAGAGAGTGTGACTGACTTTCTTTAATTAGATGTAGGATAGGATCATTTACATGACTGTGTGCAGACACAACTAAAAGGTGTGCGTTTGTCTGCAGTGTCATTTTCGTGGCTTTTCTTTTGGTGATTGTTGAATGTCGAGAGCAGCGAGTGTTTGCAGTGGTTCACAGAAATATGTTGCGATGGGTTATTAAAGTCAGAATTGATGCGTCTGCTTCCATTTCATCCCTTTCGGGGGAAACAAATGCACTAAACCTCCGGAATGGGAGCCGTGGCGTGTTGTGTGCAACGACGATACATTTATTTTATATCATTTCAGCAAAGCCCTCGGTGCCCAAGTGCTGGATGGAGGGGACAGGGTTGGTGGGAGAGGCTGTCTCCTTGCACTGCAAGTCTGCAAAAGGCTCTCCTCCTTTGAAATACATGTGGAACAGGGAGAGGGGTGGCCCCATGCCTTCCTTGGCCACACAGAGTAAGTCTGCCCTCTACTGCTCGTAGTGTGCTACTGCAGTGTGTGTGTGTGTGTGTGTGTGTGTGTGTGTGTGTGTGTGTGTGTGTGTGTGTGTGTGTGTGTGTGTGTGTGTGTGTGAGTGAGTGAGTGCGACAGAGCTAAACACATCTTAAATCTGAGTTCTATTTAAATAGTCTTGCGAAAAAATGCTGCTACTTGTCCCAAAGTGACTGCAATTTTTTTTTATATTAGTTTAAAAAAAAGCTTTATACACTGTATAACAATAAAAGGCGCTATAGTGCCCAGCAGATATTACTCTGAAAAGCCCCACCTTCCATTTCCCCCCAAACCGGGAGGTATAGGAGGTATAATTTTGCATTACTACCTCACGCCGTCACATCTGATCTCTCTTTAGAAGCATTCATATTCCATGAGGACAGAGCATCGCCGTTCTGATCAAAACCAAGGACAGGGACGTAGAATCAGAGAGAATAGACAAGTTTTGTCGGGCCATAAACAAGGAAGTGAATGCGTCTGCACGCATGCACAAAACATGACGCTGAGCGCTGCACAAGGTGTTGCCTAGCAATGGCCCTGCTTTTAGCGATTTTATATCATTAAAAAGACCCCAAGATGTCCCCACAGGTCTTGGGCCCTCTACAGGTGTGATTATAAACACGTGTGGAGACGTCTTGAGCACTTAAGCATTTTTTCTTCTCATTAGGTTTTGTTTTACACTTGCTTTGGCAATGTAAACGTATGTTTTCTCATGCCAGTAAAGCTCCTTTGAATTAAAAAAAGAATGTGTGTGTGTGTGTGTGTGTGTGTGTGTGTGTGTGTGTGTGTGTGTGTGTGTGTGTGTGTGTGTGTGTGTGCGTGTGCGTGTGTCTGTCTGTCTCAGCATGTGCAGTGTGTTTCTGTGTGGTAGAGATTCATTTGAAGTTCCTATTCGTCATATAATAATGTACGTGCAGTATGTGTGAAAACACTAATCTTAGCGCATGTGTGTGTCTGTTCTACTTCCAGATGGCGATACTGGGGAACTGATCATCAGCAACCATTCACACACCTTCTCTGGGTTCTACCGTTGTGAAGTCACCAATGCTGTGGGAACGGAACACTGCAAGATCAATCTGAGAGCAGACAAACGTAAGCACATCCCACACACGCATAGCAGCGCAGTCATCTGCATAACACTCATTCCCTCCTGCACACAAGGCTCAGCACAGGTGACACACACACACACACACACACACACACACACACACACACACCCTTTGTCATTGTACTGTCACCACCCTCACTGTGGGGGAATGAACATTAGCATTGGTGCTCATGATTGCCTCAAGCCTCACGCACGAATAAGTATAAAGCAGGGCTTAAGCGATTAAAACCAGCAATATCACAATATTATAATATCCAAAATCCAGAAATCAAATATGTCGATCAGCCCTATAGTACATACCTGTACATGGACACACAAAAAAAGACTTCTGCTGACTGAGCTCATGTCCACCCAGGAGTAAATGGTAAATGGTGCATTTATATAGAGTCTTTATCCAAGGCACTTTACATAGATTGTGCAGTACATTCACCCATTCACACACACACATCCATACACTGATGGTGGCAGAAACCATGCAAGGTACCAACCAGCACATCAGGAGCAATTAGGGGTTCAGTGTCTTGCTCAAGGACACTTCAACACTAACTCTGGGGGAGCCCAGGTTCGAACTGGCGACCTTGCGGTTACCATTCGGAAACTCTACCCCTGAGCCACCGCCACCCCGTACTTTGTGTGTCCATCCGGGCATGTTTATATTTAGCAGAATATGAATCAGGCCTGTGATTGTGAACCTGGCTTTACACTGATAAACACTTTCCATAAGACCAGTGCGTGCCAGGACTGCTTTTTGTCATTTCCTCCTAAGATAATTCCCCATCACCTGCTCTTGGTGGTGGTCTGTCTGAGGTACTGCAGAGTTGATGTTGATGACTCTGCAGTACCTTCCTTCCTGCACAAGGACATCACTTTGCTCTTAGGGGGAAATTACATTCCCAAGGCTTTTCTTCCATGACACTGTGGAAATTGCCAGTACAGACAGTGCACTGCCCTGAGACTTATAAGGCAATTATATTTGATTGGGCATAATTAAATCCACATGCTGTGGGTAGTGGGTACTCTCTACCTTACCACATGGAACATTATTATTTAAAGTTCATCGCCACGCCCGATCCGCTCACTCGACTCGTCTGCGATTAACATCGGTTCACCCGTTTCCCCAAAACAGGGGAAAACGGGCAGAAGCAAAGTTGTACCGAGTTGCACTGAGGCCGCGTTTACACGGGCAGATGCAAAGACAGAGTTTACCATTCATTGTCAATGGAAGCCAGAGACATGTGAAGATGCAAGGATGCATCCGGCGTTCGTAGCTGCTGCAAAAGCTATACAAATTGAAGCCGAGCTGGGTTCATTGGGTTCAACTTCCAGATGCAAAGCTGCAATGACACACTTCACTACGAACGCACACTTGATGAGGTCATGACCATGTTGTGCGCAACTGATTTCACAAAGCGACAAATTATGCTGTGATCTTTGCATCTGCCCGTGTCAGCACAGCATGATGGTGGAACGTGACAACTCTCTTGATTCAAAGTGCATATCTATTAGTATTGAAAGATTCGACAGGGAGGCCATGCTGTTATAATACTGGCTCTCTTGTCGTGCTAAGATGATTTATGCCCCATTTATACTTAGTTCCACGCCAGTGTCACACAACCAAATAGCATCAAATGCTCACAACGTGTCAGGTTATTCACTGCGAGAGACCCCCGTGTAACACAAGATTTAGAGTCCGATGGTCTGATTCTTAATTATCCACATTTTATCCACTTTGCATCCAATTTTATCCAATTATTCACAAAGCCTGATGAAACTGTTCTATAGTGCCCACTGCCCACACACATTCCGTTATTTCTTTCTCCTGTATCTGTTGGTACGGTAACCTCGTTATCAAAGATAGAAATTCCCTTGGGAGAATTGTGAAAACTGCTTCTAAAATTACTGGCATCCAGTTTGAGAGCCTTGATTTCTTCTATAATAGACAGCTGCTCAAAAAAGCCCTGTCTGTCCATCCGCTCAAATAGTGCCCACCCCACTCAGTTCAGCCCTGTCCATCCGCTCAAATAGTGCCCACCCCACTCAGTTCAGCCCTGTCCATCCGCTCAAATAGTGCCCACCCCACTCAGTTCAGCCCTGTCCATCCGCTCAAATAGTGCCCACCCCACTCAGTTCAGAGTATATGCTGCTGCCTTCTGGCCATCTGGCCTTCGCTTGTGTGTCCCTAGGACAGGGGTGGGCAACTTTGACGATGGAGAGGGCCAATATATTTCCACACTCACTCCAGAGGGGCCACAGTGCATGTTACTGTCGTAGCAAAAATATTTTTGCTATATTTGAATTGAAAACCTGATTAATTTTTTGCTATTTTTGAATTGGAATCCTGAAAAGTAACCTTTTTTATTGAATTTCAAATGCATTTAGTTATAGTTATGTTAACTTTATGAACTGTTAACATATCTACAATGGACACAAAAAGACTAACATTTGAATACTAGTCATTAAGTACTATAGTCATTTAATACTAGTCATGAAGTAATTAAAGCGGGTTTGGAATTGTAACAGCTGAAATCAATACTATATCAGTATTCTGATATTAACATGAGGGCCGCATTAAGTGAAGGTGGGGGCCGCATGTGGCCCCCGGGCCGCCAGTTGCCCACCCCTGCCCTAGGACAACAAAAAACAGGTACAAATTCTCCTTGTCCCTGCTTCGATCCGAGCAGTTAATGCTGCCGAAAGAAGGGAAAAAAAGGAAAAGTGATGAAGACGATTAGTGCTGCGCTACGAGCTTGTAGATCTTCTATTTTTGCAAATCTTTGAATATATATTCTTTCAGAGCGAACGTTTTTAACTCAAATCTTTGCTTCTGGGGTGGTCCCTGGAACAACATATTTTCAAATGGGGGGTTGGCGGCCAAATACATGTAATTTCTGGGGTCCTTGACATGAAATATTGAGCACCACCGACAGGTTTTTCAGAAAACTTTTAGGATTTAGAAGATGTTTTAATTTCGACGTCAGGCCTAAATCGGTTAATAAAGAACTTGAACTTGAACGTTTCTTTCAGCTCCCAACAGAGCAGGGGTGATCGTTGGCACAGTGGTGGGCTCTCTGCTCCTCCTTATCCTTGTGCTGTTGTTCGTCTGGCTTCTGATCTGCAAGCTGATGCCTCGCAGGATGCCTCGCTACGAGAAGGAAGTGGCCAATGAGATCAGGTAGGTGCTGTTCTACAATGGGTACACAACAGATCAGTGTTGTTTTTGGCAGCAAATTTTTATTTTAGTTTTAGTCATAGTCTCTTGAATAGTTTTCACTTAGTTTTAGTCACATTTTTGTCACTATTGGGAGAGTTTATAGTGACGGTCACCACGTCTTGTTCACACTCACAGGTTTCAAGGAAAATCACACCTTGCCAAGAACTCTCAGAACAAGATGTCCACACATTACAATAGATGTATTGTGTGTACAGGGCGACTGTGGTTCAGCAGGTAGAGCAGGTTGTCCAATGATCCATGGGTCGGCGGTTCGAATCCCGGCTCCTCCTGTTTACATGTCGAAGTGTCCTTGGGCAAGACACTGAACCCCAAATTGCTCCCGATGTGCTGGTTGGTACCTTGCATGGCTTCTGCTGCAATCGGTGTATGAATGTGTGTGTGAATGGGTGAATGTAATGCACAATCTATGTAAAGCGCCTTGGATAAAGGCGCTATATAAATGCACCATTTACCATTTACCAGTACATCTATTGTATAGTTGCACCGCTCAGTTCACACAGGTGTGATTTTGAATTTGAATACTCATTCAGACAGTTACTCTACATACACTCTTTCGTTCACTAATGAAATCACACCCGTGTGAACTGGGTGACCATAGCAACCATGCTCATTTTTTTTGGTACGGACAGACACGTAAACTAACAAAGCCAGTTGTAGGAGTGGTTTACAGTTACACCACTCAAAAACAAAGTAAGTAAATAAAGATTAAACTTTAGATATTAAATACAAACATTGTCAGGTGACATACTAACAATATCAGAGTCCTCTTGCATGTAATTAAGAACGATACCTAGCATTTGCCATATAATTCCACTGTGTGTGTTCAATTGTGTCATGGAAATGAGCAGTGAAGCGCTGAAATTGACTTGCTGCCAGAGGTAACAACTTTCTGAACCTTCCATTCAAATTAAACCATTCACTGAGCCATGTGATTTCACAATCATGTGTGGGCAGACTTTCGTGGTCTTCCTCACGCAAATTCAAAACATGCTTGCCAAATACTGTGGAAAGGATGCGGAGAAGTTTCTTTCCCCAGGCAATCAGACTCTTGAACTCTAGTATCCCTGGCAGATAGGACATGAACTGATGACATGAACTTTATGTTCAGTTTTTAAATGTTTTTCTTATTCTATTTATCTTTTTTATGGATTCCTGTAGTTTTTTTTTACTTATTTATAGAGTATTGTCTTGCACTTGATATATTTATTATTGTATGAGCCTGTGCTGTCTTTTAACTAGGAGAAACGTAATTTTGTTTTTTTCTGCTGCTGCAGTTGGAAAGAATGACAAATAAAGCAATCTTGAATCTTGAATCTTGAATCTTGAAAACGATTACATGAATCTGTGCAGGCAAACAAAGTAATAAACTACAAGATGATGGACAATGCACGTCACAACAACAAACGGGCATCTTAAATTGATGAACAAAACTATAATAAAAATGACGGTGTCCAATCAGGAGTGCCATTGCCATCTACTTCAAATACTGTTATCGACCCATTAAGACCTGTGGCCGATTCTACAAATATCTTTTTGTTTTGTGGAAAACGATTGTTGATATATCAGACTTATCGGTGGTTCTCAAGCCTTTTTCCATGTCAAGGACCCCCAAAATTATACAGTTATGTATTTGGCTGTGGACCCCCCATCTCAAAATATGTTGTTTCAGGGACCCCCCCAGAAGCAAAGATTTGAGCCAATTTTCAAGATTTTTCAAAAATAGCAGATCGACAATGCAACATGAGCTTGTATAAAATAATGGGTAAAGTGGTTGAAATCTAAAATAACACAGTGTCAGGTGTCCTTGACACTAGGGTTTAACTTTCACATGGCTGAGTAGCGACACCACCTCCTTAAACTTAGTTAAAGCCGTTGCTTGACACCATTTTCGGATGAAAGTGTGTCATATTTGTGAACTGCATGATGCTTGTTGAAAGGGTCGTGACAACTGCAAAGCAGGAGCCAAATTAGCCACAAGTATACTGCTACAGTACAGCTTTGAGAAAGAGTGCAGCAAGTCTGTGGCAAACGAGCATTTGTTTTATTTCACAAAGCCATAACAAACCGAGAGAAAACAAATAAATTATGACTTATGCTTGTCAGGGTTATTATAAAAGATCTGCTGCGATACATTTATTGACAATGAGCAGTTTTTCCAATCTTGCGAGATAAGAGGAGGAGCTCAAACCAAATGCATTATTGACTGTCGTACTTTTGTACTCTGAATGACACAATGTGCAATTTGCTGGCCCAGTTCACAGACAAAGAACAGAAAATACTGCAGGATAATAATAGTGTGTTGGCCTGATATTTCAGGGGAAAGGAAAGGGGGGTATTATTGTCAAAGTGCATTTGCATATAGTGAAATGTGTCCATTACATTTAACCCATTCTACACTAGGAACCACTGCTCCTAGTGGATCGGAATAAACAATTTTTCAAATATTCCTAAACAGGAAATACTTCAATCTTTGGCTGATCTGATTTAACATGAATGAATGTAGTGTACTGTACACCTGCCCAAGGAACATGGTGGCACGGATGACGAGGCCTCTTTTCATACATTTCAACCTGAGCAATCTAGATCAAGTTCATATAATTAGAAGCAACGATGTGGAACCCACGCTGCCGTAGGAGGCGAAATACCTCAGAGCCAATTTGATGCATAGTTGATAAGAATGATTTACGCACACCAGAGGCGGGTTGAATGAACAATACCAAAATCATCAGCGAGTATTTTTGCATCAAAACTATTCACACCATACATAATACAGTTATACAGGACACACACACACACACACACACACACACACACACACACACACACACACACACACACACACACACACACACACACACACACACACACACACACACACACACACACACACACACACACACACACACACACACACACACACACACACACACACACACACACACACACACACACACACACGTTTGAGCTGGTAGACTGGCTTATTTCCGACGTGCAACACTGTCGTACAACAAAGTCTAAATCAGATGGGCAACGGATGAACGGATCCTGGCCAGAGTTGCTGGGGAAGGAGCCAGCTGTAGAGTGTGGCTTGAATGTAGAATGCAAAAGTGGCTTGCAAGTGTGGGCTGCAGCCTGCAGGCAATGTTGACAAAGGAAGAGTGGGTGCTGTCGGGACTAGTCGGGAGCAGCATGAAGATTAATTTCACACCCTTCAGAGGGGGAGTATAACCACAGAGGCGCAAAGAAGCCAGGGATTCACTGGAAACTATCCAGCTAGGGAAGTTATGATGGAGGTAATTTAGTATTTTCCAGTGCCAAGCAATTAAGCAGCATGACAGGTTGATTGGACTTTTCCGTTTTCACGGAAATCCTCTTCCTGAATTTGATCAGCGATGATCTCACACTAAGCACCAGGCTCATGGACTTTGGGAAGAAACCAAAATAGCAATAATAATGTCGTGCAGACGGGTATCTGCACGCCAAACATGCTGATACATCAGTGAGTGTTTAACCCATTTAGACGGGAGGACGATTCTACAAATGTTTTCTAAATCCTGACAGTTTTCTGAAAAACCCATGTTTCTATATGTCAGTGGTTCTCAAGGACCCCCAGAAACTATATATAATTGGCCGCCGACCCCCATCTGAAAATATATTGTTCCAGGGACCCTCCCAGAAGCAAAGATAAGCATCAGCAACACCTGCAAACACAGCATGCGTGTCAACAGGAATGATACAGAACAGAGCAGCTTATGTTATGTTATAATGTTGACCATGTTAAAACTAATAATTGACTGGGGTCCCCCAAGGACTCTATAATTAGGGGGCCACTAGTAGTTCCCTATTGTACACAAGGGTTCAAAATGCCATTACTGTATTCTCAATGTCTCACTAGTTTCATGAGTCAGCTGCCTGCCTTGATCAACTGTACAAGCACAGTAGCAAGAGAAGGGAATCAATCGTGAGTGTCTTGGAGGCACACTACAAACAAAGGTGCTTCTTGTATGCATCTGGCTCCTTTTTGTGGCTCAGAAGCTTGAAAAACAGATATCTTTTGACATTTCGGCTTCATGTTTCACGAAATGGTGGATGTTGCAGGTCCCTGGACTAAAATACGAAATATTTTTAGGCCAAGACATGAAAGGATCACACGATCTGTCTTACAAACGCAATTGTAAGGGATCATGGGATGGTCACTTGAATTAAATTAGCCTACACTCCAGGCTTGGAATCAAATGGCTTTGTTTATTCCAAAAATATCTATGTGATATGTCAGTGATATGCTGTCAGTGATATGCTACCAATTAGTTTGGTACTAGCACCACCATGACATAAACAAGGTTTGAATGTGTACAGTAGCACACAGGTAAATGGCATGACTAACTTGAATAACAATACACTGGTACTATAAAAAACACACACACACACACACACACACACACACACACACACACACACACACACACACACACACACACACACACACTTAATCATATAGCCTGAATGCTGCAGTAGTTACTCCTAATGTCTGTAGGCGGCAGTCTATGTCCAACAATGAGAGTTGTTAAGACATTGAAGTAGCTAGCATAACAAACTGTACTGTGACGTCCTAGCCGACACCGACATGCCTAATACATTGTCACGTGTCAAAGTCATTGGCATTCTCGTAGGCTATGGCTATATATAACCGACCAATAATTAGAAATAATCACTAACCTTGTCAGTCAGCCTCTCCCTGGGCTTCAGGTCACGGTGGTTGGGCACCCCCGTCCCCCGGTGCCCTCCGCTCCGCGGGTCGTAGTATGGCTGGCCACTTTTCTCCGAATTTCCCGTTTCCATTGTATTCAATGAAATGGGGCTTTATTGGCAGAGTTTGGCACGAGAAAAATACAGTAGGTAGGTAGGGAGGTAGGCCTACGTCTCCATTGCAGAAGCTGTGAAATAAAACATTAAAAAAAGAAATGTGTAAAACCGTTACGAGAATAAAGAAAGTGGCAGTCTGTCTCATCTCAAACAAACATTTTGCCACTCGGCTGCATGGGCACATGAAGGGAAACCGTTTTTGACGCTTCAACTAATTAATGTCCAGACTTCAAACTGCATTTATTCAACAGAATAGTGATAATGCATATAACATGAACTGTAAAATGACCACGTTCCAACCATTACCTGGCCTGGCTGTTGGGATTCCAACTAGCCCTGGTCCCATGAAGAGTGTCTCGAAGACTGTCCGTCAGTCACTGGACCTGGTGGACCATGAGGGCCAGCCCTGGTACGTAGCGTACGGTCGCCCCTATTCCATCTCGCTCCCGCTTTTTTTCCGCCGACCTCACGCCG
Source organism: Electrona antarctica (assembly GCF_951216825.1). Lineage (NCBI taxonomy): Eukaryota > Metazoa > Chordata > Actinopteri > Myctophiformes > Myctophidae > Electrona > Electrona antarctica. The sequence continues at coordinate 14,294,162 of NC_136797.1, forward strand.
ACCGACCGCTCGGTGAGGCGGTTCTTAATTGTATTCTTTATTTTTGTTTTACTGAGAATAAGGTTAGAAATACGTTTAGGGAATATGCATAGTTTTACTGGGGTTAAGTTTAGGAATAGGGTTAGGTTTAGGCATAGTTTTACTGGTCACCAGAGATTTCGACCCAGGACTATTCGACCAACCGCAAATTCGAGTCCGTTCGACCCGTTTTTACCGGGTCGAATTATCTTTACTTTACTTTACTTTATTTGTTTATTTAGACAGGACAGAGCATATTAATGAACGTCACATGAACGTAAATACACCGGGATTAGCAAAGATGCTAATTTTCATCCGCAGTCCTCACACAAAACATAAAAAAGTTGGAGGGGGGTACAGCATTGTGTAAACAGAGCTATGTTACATTGTGTCGTTCTATATGGGAGAATAAAATGAGTGCAAGAATAATTGTCAGACAACACAGAGCTGCTGCTAATGTGTAGACTGAACGTCACTTTATGACTGAATGACAAAATATAGTGTATTCAAATCACAGCATACAATCAATAAAGGCTTATTCACAAAACCCCACTAGCAAAAAACGTCATACTCTGCTATGGGGATGAGGATGGTGGCTGCTGGTTGGTTGGGTTGGGCTGCTAGCCTTAGGAATGTGATCGTTGATGCTCCTTTAGCCTCCATTAGCCTCCATTAGCTTTGTAATTGTTTGGTAAATAAAAACACCAACACAATAATTGTTTGGTAAATCAATGTACATATTATTATTATTATGTCTCTGTCTCTCTCTCTCTCTCTATGTCTCTCTCTGTCTCTCTCTCTCGCGGTCCGGGTCGAAAAGTCAGGTCCAAGCGGGTCGAGAGCGGGTCGAATGGTCCGGGTCGAATAGTCCTGGGTCGAAATCTCTGGTGACCGTTTTACTGAGGTTAAGAGGTTAGGAATAAGGTTAGGTTTAACCGTTTAAGCATAATTTACTTAGGTTACTTTAGGAATACCAGGCCGCGCAGACAGTTCCGCCGGCTGTAGCCTACGCCCGAGGCGAGTTGGTAAAGGGGCGATTGTTTGGTATTATTCGTACAGTAGCCTACCTGCCCTTACTGCCATTGTTAAAAAATAAAGGAAAAACAGCGCCCCCTTTTCCTTTGAAGTTGAGTCAAGAGTCACTCAGACTATTAGGCTTGCCGACTCGGTTCCTCGTTTTAAATCACTTCTGATTCTGAAGACCCATTTCTACAAAGCTTATCGTTGTGATCTCTTTGTACTTTCTGATGTATTTTTTTTTCACCTTTTTATGTTTTTGATGTATGATATTTTCTATATGCTCTTGTTGTTCAGCACTTTGTGACCTTGTTCTTGAAAGGTGCTATATAAATAAAGCTTTATTATTATTATTATTATTATTATTATTATTGCCTGTCAATCAATCACTGCGGCACACAACCCCGCACCCGCCACGGAGAAAGAATAAAATACATATTCTTTATTTCTCCCACTCAGTCTAGGGTGACCAGATGTCCCCCTTTGTGTGGGACAGGCGTCCTACAAATTGAGACCCTGTCCCACATTGTGACTGACGTGACAGGCATCAGTGTTCAAATTGAGCCCGTGTCCCACATTGTGTCTGACAGGCATCAGTGTTCAAATTGAGACCGTGTCCCACATTGTGTCTGAAAGGCATCAGTGTTCAAATTGAGACCCTGTCCCACATTGTGAGTCTCCTAATTAACAGTTGGCCTTTCCTGCAAGATGTATTTTGGCTTGTCAAAAAAAACACTTTCACCTAGAAACTCCATTCACACTTTTTATAATTCAGCTTACTGTGGAGACACATGCTGGAACTTTTTACTTTGAAATGTTTTGTAGTTTCTGAGTTATTTAACTTAAACGCCCAATGCATTCTCAATGGCAATAGCACAAACTTTGGCATGCTACTAGTCCTACATAGCCTACTTACATCTAGAAACCCCATTCAAACCTATTTAGTTTCATCTTATGGTGGACAGACAGACAGACAGACAGACAGACAGACAGACAGACAGACAGACAGACAGACGATTTTCCGTCACACTTTTTCGTCACGCTGGCTCTTCTATCATTATCTTTTTTGCTTATTGTACACAGCAAGCACAGTGGCTCACTGGGTACAGAGCCTGCCTGGGAATCACGAGGCCACAGGTTCAAGTCCTGGCTCTGACATAGTACCCCAAAATCATGAAAAAAATGACATACTATAGTACCTGTATGCTGTCTGAAACCATGAACTATAGTAGGCCTATTTCGTGATTTTCATCTTTTTTTCAAATCCTCCAAAATCACGAAAAACGACATGCTATAGTATGCCGTCCGAAACCATGAACTATAGTATGTCGTTTTTTCGTGATTTTCATCTTTTTTCAAATCCTCCAAAATCACGAAAAATGACATGCTATAGTATGCCGTCCGAAACCATGAACTATAGTATGTCGTTTTTTCGTGATTTTCATCTTTTTTCAAATCCTCCAAAATCACGAAAAACGACATGCTATAGTATGCCGTCCGAAACCATGAACTATAGTATGTCGTTTTTTCGTGATTTTCATCTTTTTTCAAATCCTCCAAAATCACGAAAAATGACATGCTATAGTATGCCGTCCGAAACCATGAACTATAGTATGTCGTTTTTTCGTGATTTTCATCTTTTTTCAAATCCTCCAAAATCACGAAAAACGACATGCTATAGTATGCCGTCCGAAACCATGAACTATAGTATGTCGTTTTTCATGATTTTCATCTCTTTTTCAAATAGTCCAAAATCACGAAAAACTACATGCTATAGTATGCCGTCCGAAAAAAATTATAACTTTGGCATGCTACTAGTCCTACATACTTACACCTAGAATCCCCATTCAAACCTATTTAGGTTCATCTTATGGTGGACATGTTTGCCTGAAAAGGAATCTTTGAAATGTTTCATAGTTTTAGAAATATAGTGCTTTTAATTTGAGACATTTATAATGGCAGATAGTGGCACGTCACTTTCACCTAGAAACTCCATTCACACTTTTTATAATTCAGCTTACTGTGGAGACACATGCTGGAACTTTTTACTTTGAAATGTTTTGTAGTTTCTGAGTTATTTAACTTAAACGCCCAATGCATTCTCAATGGCAATAGCACAAACTTTGGCATGCTACTAGTCCTACATACTTACACCTAGAAACCCCATTCAAACCTATTTAGGTTCATCTTACGGTGGACATGTTTGCCTGAAAAGGAATCTTTGAAATGTTTCATAGTTTTAGAAATATAGTGCTTTTAAATTTGAGAAATTCAGAATGGGGGTCAATGGCAGATTTTGGCAAGTAAAGATTTGAGTGGGGTTTGAACCCACAACCTCCAGATCCTGCAGCCAGTGTGCTAAGTCACTGATCTACTTGCTACCTGCCACAATGCAGTCTGCTGTTCCCTTTGAGTACAACATTGATACAAAAATAAAATACAAAAAATAAAATAACAGGAGATTTGTCTATTGTTTCTTTTGCTGTTGTTTATCTCTAGACGTTCGAATGTTTATGAACCACAATGGAAACAAGTCTCTGGATCTTCTGTCAATATCTATTCGGCCTTTTAAGAACAGTATGCACAGTGGCTCACTGGGTACAGATCCTGCCTGGGAATCAGTTGGCTGCAGGTTCAAGTCCTGGCTCTGACATAGTGTCCCGAAAATATGACATAATATATTATGCCGTCCCAAACCATAGACTATAGTAGGCTATGTCGTTTTTTCATGATTTTCATATGTTTTTCAAATCCCCAAAATCACAAAAAACGACATGCTATAGTATGCCGTCCGAAAAAATGTATAACTTTGGCATGCTACTAGTCCTACATACTTACACCTAGAATCCCCATTCAAACCTATTTAGGTTCATCTTACGGTGGACATGTTGCCTGAAAAGGAATCTTTGAAATGTTTCATAGTTTTAGAAATATAGTGCTTTCGAATTTGAGAAATTTACATTGGGGCTCAATTGCAGATTTTGGCACATAACTCCATTCACACTTTTTACGAGTCAGCTGTGGAGAGTGGAGACACATGCTGTAACTTTTTACTTTGAAATGTTTTGTAGTTTCTGAGTTATTTAACTTAAACGCCCGATGCATTCTCAATGGCAATAGCACAAACTTTGGCATGCTATACTAGTCTTACATACTTACACCTAGAAACCCCATTTAAACTTTAAAATGTTAATCTTACGGTGGACATGTTTGCCTGAAAAGGAATCTTTGAAATGTTTCATAGTTTTACAAATATAGTACTTTCAAATTTATAGTGGGGGTAAATGGCACATCAAATAATCACAGTACTAATGCTCACACATCAATGGTAATGATTTATTTACAAACCCAACACGTTGTTTGAACCATCAAGGTATCCTGTGGTGTCCCATTTGACTAGTAGCCCACTGCGCCATTGGTACCAGTCAATTCATGCTGCTTTTTTAGTTTTGAAGTTGTTCTTCTAGAAATCGGTCTTGAAAGTAAAGACTTGAGTGGGGTTTGACCTAACTTTGTTGTGCTGTTGTTTGTCTAGGCTACAATACCAAGTTGACCATACCACCCATGACCAAAATTTTCATTTTTAAACAAAATGACACACACCAGAGGGGTTTAATAACACAATTCTATACAATAGGCCTATGGTGGAATATGACATCAAAGCATTTAAGTAATAAGTTGCTAACACCGTCCCGTCCCACTTGTCCCACACAAGTGATACTTCTGTCCCTCAAATGAACAGTTTGGATCTGGTCACCCTAACACAGTCGGCCAAATAATTAATTTCTCAGCTGTGCGTGATTAGGGTAGCCTATATCAGAATCACCTGCTGAACGCAATTCAATTTAAGTTATATGAGATCTATAGATCTGGCCAAGCCAGAGCTGTCTTATGAACAGTATTATTATTAACAATTAATAGTGTATACAATTTATATCATTTATAAATATGAATTAATCGATTTAATGATTGTTAATAATGTAAAAATAGGCCTGGGCCGTGGCTCAGCGGTCCAGGCACCTTGGCCGGTAGCCCAAGTCTGGCAGTGTGACACGGGCTCGACTCCCGATCCCGACGGCCTTTACTGCATGTCACCCCCCCCACCCCCCCACCCCCATCTCTCTCCCAATTTCCTGTCAGCCTACTGTCTGTCCCTCTATAAAAAAATATAAAATAAAGGCAAATAAAAAAGGCAAAATAAAGTATCCACATGCCCCAAAGTAGGAATGCCACCAGGGTTAATAAAATAAATAAATACAAATGGAGTTTTTAATACTATTCTCAACCAACCACATTCTGATCTTTCAGGGAGGATGCCCCAGCTCCTGAGAGCCGACCTGCCAGTCGTGTGAACAGCCGCAGTGCTAGCCACTACCACCAAGGGGTCGTGTACAATCAAGTGGGCAGCCCAGAGTCTCTGGGTGTTGACGATGGACGCACAGGTTCTCCCTCGACCACCAACCCTGCAGGCACTCCTGTCAAATATGACAGCAAGTATGGGTACGCAGTGTGACTACTGTATATGTGAACTGTGAAATGAAGAATACATTTGAGAATATGAGCTTTGAGTCTTGTGACCTTAAAACGTGAATATTTAACTGTGGTAATATGATTACAGAGTTCTCTATAATAAAACCTCATTCAAAAACTGTGAAAGCATAGAGCTTTGATGACATAGCTTTGTTCAACTTAATTGCTTTCAGCAATATCTTTTATAGCCTACAGCTAGGCCTATATCTTGGTCCCTCACAAAATGATGGTTTACCCTTTTTATAATTTTCGTAATAAACTAAGATGCTTGTGCAAATATAGATTTTTGTATCGGTTATTATTACTAAACGTGCTTATGGATCACATTCTAATGGAGTTAATTTGAAAACATAAGCAATGTGAAATGATTATGGCAGCAATTTTGTAATTACATTTACTGTAAGTAGTAAAGTGCCTCGATGTTCATTTACTTTACTGTAATATACACCACAATACAAAGACTTCAAATTAGACATCAAGACTTCAAATTATAGACAACAAAGACATCATCCAATTAGATCAACAAGTTATTCTTATTGATGCAGAGAGTTTCCTATATGGTCATTTGTTTTGTGTTAAGATCCATTGAGTGACTGATGAGAGTTAGATATTCAATCACTATTGGACTGAAGTCCCAAGCTAAGCGTGCTACTGACAATAGTTTAAGGAAAGGAAAGAAGGAACAGTCCGCACTCAGAAAATAAACATTCTTTGCGTTATTTAATTTACTATAGAATCAATCTGTCAAACAGACGTGTTTCAGAACACAGTCTGTATTTTATTCTGAGTTAGAAAAAAGTATCTACATTGTATTTGTTACATGTGTACACTCAGAGTTAAAATAACACTGGATATTTTACTGTGTATGTACTTATAGGTAGTGAACTTTTGTTAGTGTGATTCATATAGTTTGGCAATATTGAGATTGATTTTGGAATCTTTCAGGACTGGCAATGAAACGATCCCAAACCATAGTAAGAACAGACGATACAACCTAAAATGTAGACAAAAAGAGATTTATTTCATGATATACCTCATTTTTTTGGAAATACCCCACCATTCAAAAATGTACACGATTAGATGTTTGTTTTTCCTTTTTTTTCTTCTGAAGATGTAATGGCATGAGTTGAAATATCTATAGCCACATGCAATGGGTTTTGTGTCCACTACGTAAACATGTAGGCCTGCTGCTCGTCACTGGTCCCCTCACAAGTATTCTCCATGACATGGTGGTTAGGAGGATGGATGGTTGGCCTTTGGAATACACACGTCACACAGTCAAAGTTTTGAGACATAACGTTCCGCTTCGTCTTCAGTCATTGCTGATCAGCTAGTGCTGAATGTCCATATGGTAATCTCTCCTCTCTAGTGGCTTACTAGTGTGTGTGTGTGTGTGTGCGTGCGTGCGTGCGTGCGTGCGTGCGTGCGTGCGTGCGTGCGTGCGAGAGAGAGTGCTAATAGGATGGGTTAGTTCAGTTTCTTTCTTTTCTTGTTGAAGGTAAACTTAATTTGTGACTTATACCTGAGGTGCTGAGAACTCATGCAGACTGTACATTCGTATTCCCAGTTTGGATAAAATTCAGTTTCCATCTTTTGTCCATGAATGGGAAGTTCGACCATTTAAGACCTATATTAAATGTGCCCATTATATACCTGTAATACTTAGACACACACATTAACTAACTCCAGAGCCATCAGTCGGCAGAATCTGCAAGCTCCCGTTCCTAGTCTCTTTCTGCTAACAACCATTCCCAAGTGTCAAAATAACAAAACACATGCCATTTGTAGGCTCCATAAGGGAGCTGAGGTTAAACAGAGGTTGTAAATAGTAGCCGAGTCGACTTTGGAACTAATATAATTTGTGGCTCCAAGTACTACAGGTCAATATTATACCTATGTACAATAGGTCTAAAATCGCTGAACTTAACCCTTCAGTGAAAACTTATGGCTGTGTAGAAAACCTTAAAATATGATAAAGTAAAAAGAGAAAAATGAAAACTTCAAACTGCCCCTGGCAGGTCATCATTTTTATCCCAACAGATTGAATGTTTCTTGTACGTTGTCTGTATTCTTGCAATTGTATTAGCAAATTGATTCTACACTTCCACCTTCTTCCAAATACAGAAGCCATGAAGAGAAACCAGTGGATAGATATGCAGATAAGAAGGTCAAACAAACATAGCAGTGAAGCCCAGTGAAACATTTTATAATAAAATCAAGTTTTGTGTTAAAAAAAAAGAAAACAAAAAAGAACAGAAATCTGAACTAACCCCTTAACCAGTTGATTTGACTATAGGTCCAGGAAACATCACAATAGCTGTAATTCTTCCTGACCGCACATACCTTTTTTTCAGTGAACTACCAAGTCGTCGCTGTTGGGCAGAAACGTTGTTTGTCCTAAACCTAAAACTGTTAATTTTCAGGAAATGGGGAAGTAAGAACCTGTGTTCCAATTGATCAATCAATCTAGTTATTATTTAGTCACAAATTCATAATACGTTTCTTTGGTTAAATGTTTATAAAAACCCACAGACAAGACTTACTTACGCTTACAACCTGGCATATGTTGGGCATTCCATTATAGGCAAACATTTCTGAAGAATTTCAAGATTTTTCTATATCGAAAGAGGATAACCCATTGCACTGTTGTGAGGTTGTAGATCGGCTATTCTCACCTATGCTGCTATCATATCATATCAATGTTTTCATATAGATTAATGCCATTAATCTATATGAAGAAAAAAAAACATGAATAAATATGGAGATACGTTTCTATCCGACAGCGACTATGTTCATTTGTACTTTTCCCAATGTGATTCGAGGAGGATATTGTCTGTGTGCTACACAAACTGTGAGAGGGCGGCAAAGTAGTCCAAAGACAACTCTGACAAAATCGGACGGCACTTCGAAATACTGCTCAAAACTGGAAACCCCACGCAAGCGCACCTCTAGTCTAAACAATCCCAAACCTATTTAGGGTGTCCATCTGCACATGTTATAGAGGGTATGCACGTGACATCATCATCAAACCCGGAAGTTATGCAGGAATGCCTACTGAGTGGCAAAGAACTACTTTCTGGCCTCGACAGCCCATACATCCAAACAGAAAAGTCCTATCTGATTGCATTAAACAACGTTAAACTAATTTTGCATGTTGCTTTGCCACTCGATTTGCCACTCGATGTGCCATTCACTTTAAGCATGCGCATACCCTCTATTGTTATAGCACACAGACAATGCTGTCCTTCATATGGAGAAGAAGACGTGACACTGTGACCACTGTTTAGTTACACCTAAATGCCATTGAGACATGACAAAAATGGTTAATACCATAAAATCCCACCACCTGATAATCTGTAAATAAGGCAAGGTACAAAATCATTTACAAAACGTTCAAAGTCCATGCAGACATTAAAACATGTTTGGATTTGGCTTCAAATAATCAAGGTGATTTGGCTGTGCAAAATAAAACAATTAAAACAATGAGCACCCACGATTTGAAAGAGTGAAGTCATTCATATGACGTTTCCCTTTTTCTTCTCTTTTTTTTTTTTGCATCCAGTCGTCTACAACACCCATAGACTCGCGATGCCAGGACTGGTGTGAATGTTGTAGTTGATTGGTATTAACATGACTTGCAGCCAAAAACCCCTTTAAAGAGTTTCTCCAGTTGGGGATGAGTGAAAGACTTCACCATCCTCTTTCATAGGGTCTGTATGTGTGGGGATTGTGGGTGTCCGCTTGCTCTGCTTGGCAGTACATGTTGTACAGTAGTGTTCTTGGGATGGGGACGAGACTTGGGGAAATGGCAAAACGTCCTTGACTGGCTGATGTCAAGGTTCTGTGAACGATGACCATTCTTCAAAGGCACCAAACTGTACATTGGTCAGGTGTGTGTGTTTGCGTGTGTGTGTGTGTGTGTGTGTGTGTGCGTGTGTGCGCGCCGGCACGTGCATGAGTGCATGCGTATGTATGCACATGGGTGCACCAGAAGTCAAACCAATCCAGTCTTTCCCCTCCACTGGTTTCAGCCCACAAGGCATCGCCATGACAAATAAGGCAAAAATAAATTCCCAGCATTAAAAAAACAGAGCATCTGTCTTTACTTTCTTTTCTTTTTTTCCTTCTTCATCCGATTCTTTGCCGTTACTAATATCAACTTTAACTTCAGCACAATAATCATATCTCTATTCAATAAATTATCTATACTGTACATTTATTTCCCCCTCCCATAGACCTGCAACATGGGGGAGACTATATCAATGTAAAACTATGCGGAACAGTCATGTCCGTGATAGGGCTCTTATGGCGGTGCTCTGTTCAATGCAACCTCTCCAGAGCACACAGAGGCCGGCAGAGCTCTAGCTGCTTTATTCCGTTTTAGTTTTTTCTTCCGCACAGAAATGACACGGAGCGTCCTAGAAAGAGATAGAAACAGAAGTAAAAAGCCGATTGCATACTCAAAAGATAGAGAAACAGGGTAGAAAGGTTCACTGCAAAAAACGGAGTAATCCAGCAAAGGAAAAAAAAAAGTTTCTTTTATCCTTGTGTTGTTTCCCTGGGTAACCAAGTAGCTTTTCCTCTGTGGGCCGTGGATAGACGATGGGCTCCGATTGGACGGATTCCGACAGCACCTGAGCCTTACTGGACCCCTTCTTCGTCCACGTAGGTAGAAGGAAACCACCCGATCTGAAATGTCAGACAGACATTAAAGGGGGCTTCAGCCCCTACCCTTTAACCCGTCTGTAAAACAACTGCCCTTTCCAGACCACGAATGCAGCATTTACTATGGTAAAAGAGATGCTAATGCCACTCCTTTCCTTTCCATGCCGGAAGGCAGCAGTCAGGAGAATTGCTTTTTTTCCCGAAGTCTCCTGAACTTGAATACAGTATTCACGCTGTGACGTGTTGCGAGCTTGCAGATCTGCTATTTTTGTTCAAAAGTGCCCTCTTACGGGATTTCAGCCCCTGCCTCTCCTGAGGCCGATTCTACAAATTCCTTCTAAATCCTAAGAATGTTGCTATATCAGTGGTTCTTAAACGTTTTCATGTCAAGGACCCCAAAAGCATTTGGCCGTGGGCCCCCCATCTCAAATTATTTGGTTAAAGAAACCCCCTCCAGAAGCAAATATTTCAGTTTAAATATTTGGCTATATTAGCCAAAGTAAAAAATATGATTAAAGTGTTTTTTAAACTACGGTATTGTAACGACCTAACCACTTTAGCTGGGGAACCCCCCGGTAATAACTTATAATGAAATATGTTTCTCTCTACTATATTCACAAAACTATATTAAGACCCAGATGATTTGTCTCTGTTCATAACTTCATATTGAACAGATAGATAGAAGACTCTCACACACACCGTCTATATTCGCAAGGTAAAACTTGCATAGGGCTTCTTCTATTGAAAGTGTACACAGTGTGCTGACATCTCTTCATTAGTTCTGTATGCCTTCAGGGACCTGTGTCTTTTCATAGCTGCAAATAACCTACTACTTTCTCAGTTTATTATTATTATTAGCTTTTTGATTTCTTATTTATAATGGCTCATTACTAGACAGTTAAAAAGGTTTCTTGTCAGTTACAGGAGTGTATGATACACTAAATCAATATTATATTGATATATTGAGTGGTGCAAACCACTCCAACAACTGGCTTTGTATACCGTGTACCCATGTACCCGTGTTTGTTCGTACCAAAAAAACGAGCATGGTTGCTATGGTTAGCAACCAAAAAAACGAGCATGGTTGCTATGGTTAGTATGTGACGTCACTGACATCACAGATATATACTATACCATCTCATACCATCTCATTTCAACGCCTGAGTGACCTACCTTCAAATTACACTGTTGAGACTGAATTAATGTGGAGAGTACTTATGACACAGATGCTTTCCTGGTTCTAATGTACAGTAACTATAACAATACATGTGTAGTTACACCACTCAGTTCACACGGGTGTGATTTTTTTGTATTAAATACATATTATATGTCAAAGCAGTTGACAGCTGACAGTTGACCCTGATGAAGGCCCATGCAGGCCGAAACGCATTGGTCGTGTTTTTAACCCTTGTTTTTAATGTTATTTGGTGAAATAAAGGATTTGTTCTACTTCAACTGGACAGAGCTGCCTTGGACACTCTTTTAAGTTCGCCACCCAATACCTCCTTCCACAGTGACATTGACTCAAGATATAGAACTTTTTAAGAACTCTTGTGCTAGGTTATATGAAACCCTCTCCAAAGAGCACCTGTCCACAGTTTTCTCTACATATAAAGGACCCACGTAGCGCTTCTTCTTTTCTTTTTTTCTGATATTATTATATGTAGTTAAAATATATTTTAAAAGAAGGCCGATGTACACCTCAAAGTTTAGGTGCGTAGGACAACCAAGAAGGTCCAAATGTTCCGAAGGAGATCTATGACATCAAATAAAAGAAAATGGTCGCACACACTGTCTGGAACTTGCGAAAAGGATGCTCTTTATTAAATCGACGTTTCCGTCGTTAGACCTTCATCAGGACAAACATGATTCTGTTCCGATGAAAGTCTAACGACCGAAACATCGATTTAATAAAGAGCATTATTTTTGCAAGTCCCAGACAGTGTGCAAGACCTTTTGCTTTGATATCATAGATCCCTTTGTGTATTTATAGATTAAAATCAATTGACCTTTTCCACAATGTTTCAAGTTTCCATTAGTAAATGAACATTTCTCTGAAAGAAAGTACAAAATGCTGAGGATGTAGAAGAGAACTGACTTAATATTTTAGTTAGTATACCAGTAAGACGCCTGAGGCCGAGAAGCGACTTCGCCCTAAAGGGCGAGGTCGCTTACCGCCTGGATGACGGTCGCAATAATGATTCTTTGGATTCGGTCGAGTGCACACGTAACACCACAAATAGTACTGGAGAATTCCATGTCTTAGGGTTAGACCATTATGAATCTATCCTTCATTATAGCTAGTCTGCTTCACCGCTCTTACCTTCAACAACTACAGCTACTGATTTTAATTAATTGGCATTATAACTGTAATGATGTGCCTCATTCTCCACAGGGTGGCGGCAAAGCAATACACAAGAACCAACCCAGAATATATTAGTAACAAGTCTGAGTGTCACAGTTCTCTCCCAGTTCAGTGAACTTCTGGCCACACCATGCAATAAGCTGATATTTATTTTGGGGAACAATGGACCATTTAACTCAAGACAACTAGATATTCATATGAATATTTATGTTAGCATACAGTTGTCAGCATGTTACAGCGGATTGTAACGTTTGCTGGAATATATTTCTGATGAATAATGTTGGCCGTTCTGGCGAGTGCACGAGTAGATCCGTTTCCACAGCAGAAAACTGTTTGTCTCTCTCTCCTACAGCTCCTCAAAATAGTCTACAAATAAAAAAATCACACTTGTGTGAAGTGAGGGGCGCTCTTAACATCGTACATCATCGTGACGTGAAATAAACACTATGCCTATTTGCTCGGGCACTATGACGTAAAATTCTCCATTCATTGTCAATGGGAATTTAATGTTTGTGTAGGACGAAGAACAAACACCAATGAGCTGAATATAGGAGCCCTCAAAGTAGCAATGAGCAAGATGCAGGCACACACTTGGCTTCTGGGCGGGAACCCCTTTTGGTGTTTTAAGAATGATGTTATACTTTAGCTGTTGAAAAATAGCAGACCTACAAGCTCATAGCGCTGGAACAACATATTTTCAGATGGGGGGTCGGCAGCATATTACATATAACTTTTGGGGTCCTTCACATGAAATATTGAGAACCACTGATATAGAAACATAGAAAATTGTCATGATTTAGAAGACATTTTTTAAATGTCAACGTCAGGCCTAAATGGGTTAAAGGGAATGGTCTAATTCATGTTACTGTATGCCCAAAACACACTCATGACTAGTTCAGAGACTAATTCTCATGTGCCGTGCACTTGAGACATTGCCCCACCTTGCTCCTGAGTCCTGAGAGACGGGAGGCACACACAATGTCACGGGGGTGAATGTACTCACTCGTCCGTTGGCTTCACCTTTCCACCAGCCCTGGTCTCCACCTATCTTGCTGTAGATCTTCACAATGTCTCCTTCCCGTAGGGAGAGCTCCCTCATGTCCCGCGCTGCAAAGTTATACCTCGCCACCGCCGTGCTGACCACCCGCGGCGTGAACACTTTAAAACACAGACACAAATAAATACATATATAAATAAATCAATGCATCTCAATCAATGAATCCATGAAAACAGAGTGCCAGCTCCTCCAAGGAAAACAAACAAATTAACGGAGCTGAACGTGAATCCTCCCCACCGCCCACCCCTTTTTTTCCCTCACTGTATATGTTTCTTTTCCCTTTTTACCTCCTTTATGATGAATTCCTGTTCTGTCCTTTGTCTATATAGAAGTGTCTATTTGTACGTCTCTAAATGTTTTTGATGAATTGAACATTGTGGACCCTATTGGAAACAAGTGTAATGCTTAATTGGGTCGTCCACTCACAGTTAATACTGTTAATACATTTTTCAATCAATCAATCAATCAAACCAACAATGCATGTATAAAGCAGCAGCAGCAAATAAGGAAAATCAGGACGATCAAATGCCAGCGGAGATGGATGGCAGAGAGGTGAACAACAACGTGGTAAAATGGAGGGGTGGCAGATGATGATTATGAACTGGATGTTCGTATATACTTTGTTTATTTTGATGAGTGAATGTATGTCAACCTGGAAAGGATCTGAAATGTTTCCGTTAATGAAATTAACACGAGATGAAGACAACAGAAGAGGTCAAATTGAACCCCCCCCCCCCCCCCCCCCCGTGTGGCGAGAAGCATTTAATCAGGAGCAAAAGTGAGGAGGAGGAGGAGGAGGAGGAGGAGGGACTGTGAAGGAGAAATAAATGTTTATGGAGATTAGAAAACACAGAAATGAGGAAAAGGCAAAACAAAAGGGCAAATAATGGAGAGAGAGAGAGAGAGAGAGAGAGAGAGAGAGAGAGAGAGAGAATCAAGCGACAGAGGGATAGAGTACCTGACCAAAAGGGAGCTGGGCTCTGAGAGGAAGAGAAGTTGAGACCCTGCGGACTGAGGAAGGAGAAGTTGTAGGAAGCACAGGTGGCTGCTGAGAGCAGAGTAGAAGTAGATAAACGAGAGAGAGGGAGGGAGAGAGAGAGAGGGGGGGGGGGGGGATAGGGGAGGAGAAGGAGACGAAGAAGTGGACAAAGAACAAGGGGACGAAGAATAAGAAGGAAAAAAAAAACAGGAGTCAGGACATCAACAAAGACTGCTGCAGCCCTCTGTCCAGTGAGCCGTCTCCCCTGAACGCTAGTCCACAGCCAACCCACCGCACGCACGCACGCACGCACGCACGCTCGCACGCACGCACGCACGCACACGCACACAACTAGACAGTTGCACACAGCCCAGGTCACAAACATCATCATCGTCGTCATCATCATCATCATGAACAGGCTCCGAGTCTCTCCACTCCTCCCTCCATTTCCACAATAGACGAAGAGCCTGTTGTAGCTGGCAGTCTGGTCTGGCTGGCTGGAAGGCCAACAAAGGCAGCCCAGTGTGGGACACCAGCCAAACAGACATCCATTATACATTCTAATGGGGTTGGGAAGCCATTCAAATGCCCCGTCCACAGCCTCTGAGTCACTGGCCAAGACCTCAACATGCTCTGTCTCTCACTCTGCGCGCGCGCGCGTGCGTGTGTGCGTGCGTGCGTGCGTGCGCCTGTCTCTCTCTCTCTCTCTCTCCCTCCCTTAAATCTATTGCACTATACTTACAATATACTTCTATCTCACTGTATTACTCTCTCTTTCTTACCAAATACTCTCGTTTTTTCTCCCTCCCTCTCCCCATTTTGTTCGATATATACTCTCTCCCTCTCCAACTTGCTCTACACAGTATAATACTCTATCTTGTTCTACGTGGTGCAGTTAACCACCAAAGCATCGGCAAACGGTGATGCTCTCTGCTTTCTCTACCATTCCCCTTGACGGTTTCACACCGCCTCCGTCGGTCCAGCTCCTAATCTGGGTCAGAGGAGTCGTTGGCCCGGGGGGAGGGCGAGGGGGGAGGGCGAGGGGGGAGGGCGAGGGCATCGTTTGAGAGAAACAGTAAGGAGGCAGGCAGTCCTGCTATCTGTCATAGTTATTTTTACTACAGGCAAAGACAGCAAGGGTGAAGATCTTCCAACCTGTAGACGCTAGGTGGAGACTATAATGTGTGTCTTCAGTTTTCCTGGTACAGTATAGCTGAAGGAATAAATGTGTTGTGTGTGTGTGTGTGTGTGTGTGTCTGTGTGTTGGGGGTCTTAAAAACTAGATAAAGTGCCCCTCGGGGCACAGGTCTCCACCAGGGCAGGTCAGGTTGTGGCCTCCTGGTGGCGCTATAATAGGCCAATGTGAAAAGGGTGCCATTTCTTCTTACGCCTTGGATGGCAATTGGATGATAAGATGATTTGAGGCAAAAATGTGTTTTGCAAAATCCACCTGTTGGTGGCGCTATAACAGGCCAATGTGAAAAGGGTGGGATATATTCCTCAGCCTAGTAGGAAAGTCCGTGAAAGATTTCACGTAAATTGCACGCTGCGTTCATGATTTGAGGCATTTTGTACCAAAAAATGTGTTTTGCAAAAATCCACCTGTTGGTGGCACTATAACAGGCCAATGTGAAAAGGGTGGGATATATTCCTCAGCCTAGTAGGAAAGTCTGTGAAAGATTTCACGTAAATTGCATTTACGTGAAATCATGATTTGAGGCTTTTTGTTCAAAACGGGCCAATCCTGCCAACAATGTTAGCCCACTAGGATGGAATATGAAATATGGGACAGATCCGGCTTGAACACATGACTATAGAGATTTGCGGGATTTTTGGACAGAATCTGGAGGAGTAATATCAAAAAATAGCAAAATTTGGCATCGACCGGGTTAACGGTGCCGGAGATTAGCACACACACACACGGACGGACGGACACACACACAAAGACGGAGTGCAAAACACACTCTCTCCCCATGCCTTCGGCCTGGTGGAGACAACAACAGAGACCTGTCACGTTGGCTGAAGGTTACCTGGTGAACGTGTGCTGGCCCGTGTTAAGGAGCGTTCTCTGGACTTGTAGGGGTAGCGCAGTGTGGTATCTAACAACTTGAAGCTTTCTTTCAGTGAATGGGACTGGTAGTACTCCACTAGCTCCTGTTATGTAGAAGAACAGACAAACACAACAAATGACAACAAACAATGAATAGAAATATCTGTTGACAAGCGATAGCACAATAGTGCATACAGTAACTACGGCTCTAACTAGACGAGCTCTTTCATAGAACAGGAGCATATTTGCATATTTGTGTGTACGACTAACTTATATATGAACAGTATGTACTGTATGTATGTATCGCTCTGAAAAGCAACTTTACCAGAAGACTCTCAAACTTCTTAGCCTCAGTGATGTGAATCCAGCTGTCTTTCTCAATGACTTTGATGTGCTTTACTTCGTCATTAAATCTGAAAAAAGAAAGACAGACAGCAGAGCACGATGACAACAAAGAAACCACCAGCAGAAGTCATCACAGACGCCGTAACAAGACATCACTGTACTGTATATGTGACAGCTACAATAATAAAGAGCTGTGTGTTGCGTCATTCTCTCTTTGGGATGTAGGCTACAACGTCTCCCACAGGAAAAACCCCACACCAGAAAACTGGATCAAACAAGCAATTACCGAGCAGTAATTAGGGTGGAGTTTAAAAGATACATCAATGGTTGACGAGATCGAGGCCTCCTGTGAGAATTTGGTTTTTCCCATGTGAGACAGATAAACGTCAGACGCGATGAGGAAATGTTACTGTTCTGTTCTGTTTTTGTTTATTGCTTTGAAATGTTGTATTATGTGTATCTCGACGACACTGCAAAGGAGGGTGACCTCAATGTCTTTCGAGAATAAATAAAGGCTTGAATGAAGAAAAAAAACCACCCCCGAGGGTTTGCTGCTGTCCTTGAGACACAGAAACACTCACTTGATGCTGATGGCAAACCTCTCTGCTTCAGCGGTCCTCTCTCTGATGAGGTAGGTGCCACTGCTGTGGGACTTTAAAAGATTGTCCGCCTGCTGGCGCTCCATGTTCCCAGCAAACCTGTGGAAGACAAAAAACACACCGTTTAAACATTGTAACGTCCTGTTAACAATATCAGTCTCACAGAACTTTGACGGAAGTCGTGATCTTCACAAAAAACACCATTAAAAGGAAAATTAATCGACCCACGCAAAATATTGTGGATGGGTTATTTTAATGAATGTCTTGGATTGAAACAAAAGATGGATTCATCAACTGTTAAATTTTGTCGCCAATTTAGACATTGGTAAAGAACGGGTAAGAACGGCTACTGAAAATGTCCTAGCAAAACTACAGGAAGAAAGTTGTGTTGTTTACATACAGGGCATGAATACCATGACATGATTGATCAATTTAGAATGAACTGTCTGCTGGAACTGAATGTCCCAGCAAGATTTAGAATGAACTTGAATGTCCCAGCAAGATTTAGAAAAACATGTCCATGCAGTCTCTTTACACTCCCAAAAGCTGCAAGTTCTCTACTTTCAGTTCTTTTAAATCAAACACTTTGTGTTGTTTGCTGCTGCCTGTTTTAATTAATTCCTCCTGCACTGACATTTCATTCTCTCTTTGTCTTGAACTCCCTTCTTTTTATTGTTGTATTATGCGTCTTAATGTCTCAATGCTCAAAGGACCACTTCAACACTTTTCAACCTATCTTCATATAATTGGTCCTCACTAATGTTAAATGTTATTCTGTCTTTATTCTATGTCTCATAGGAGATCTGTGGGCAATTCAGAAACCCGTCCACCAGTGACATCATTAGGCAGATTTTAAAACGATGGCTTCCATTTTCGCATTGCAACTTTTCAGGAATAGAAAGCCTGCCGTTTCTATTAGCTTGGATTCCCCATCGATGATGTCACTGGCAGACGGGTTTCTGAACTGCCCAGACACAGACTGAGTAGAAAAATAATTGTGCTATTTTATCATGATCATAAATGAGGACCAATTATATGAAGATAGGTTGAAAAGTGGTGAAGTGGTCCTTTAATGTGTCATGAAAAGAAGTTTGAATTGCCTCGTTGAAGTGTGTTAATAGTGTTAAACGTATTAAACTTGTCTTGCCTACGTATATCTTGCATGAGATTTGACGTAAATTGCAGATGAGGAATGCGTACTACTGCGTGGCATATCTTACCAGGGGTATCCATAGTAGTCTGTTTCCCTCGAGGTCTGCCGACTGGGGAAGGACTGCACGGGCTGTCACAAACAATCACGAGATGTCACAAACAGGTGCATTGTAAGCAGCCAGATCATTATGCATTTATGTGTCACACTGGCACTTAAGTGCAACGAAAGTGCCAGTATAAGGCTGTTGTTATTCCCTTTGATATGACAATGATATGTATTAGAATGCTTATGGGAGCTGTATTTACCTTGGGGTCCAAATAAGGCTTTACACACGAACTGGGGAAGAAGCCACTCTTCTGTGATAGGATCAATTTACCCTTTGAAGAGAAGTTTGTGGTGGATGTTAGTGTAGACTGAGCACACAATGAAATGTACCACAATGAAGGGTTTAACGTGATTATTGCAACGACAGTGATGTGGTAAGGAACGAGACGAAGTCGAGTTCCGCAAAATAGCGGTACAAATAGAGTACAAAATAGCATGTTAAAAACTGTCTCTAGTGCGAGTCAGTCAAATTACCACCAGAGTGACATCACTTGGTTAAATTTCCCAGAATTCCCACCACCCACTATACAGACATAGAACATTAAAAACAAGAATGTACACCACACAAAGATTGATGATGTCTTAACATGAGCCATGTTTCCTTTTAATAACATTGTGTACCTCCCAAAAAGGGGTGTCAGGGTCTCCCTTCAGCAGTTCAATGAAGTCTCCTGTTTGAAAGGCCAGAGGAGGCTTCCCTGGTGGTGCTGGCATGCCATGATAGTTCCTCACTGCCACCATCTTGGGACCTAGAAGAATAAAAAGGGTTATTTATTAGCTTGATGAAATAAATTCTCATACAATGAATAAAATGGGTTTCACTAAAAAGTCACACGAGAGGGGAGAAAATAAAGCAGAGAAACGATCATCATCGTGCATGTGGATGATTCCAATGTAAAAAAAAAAAAAGAGAAAAAAAACAGTGCAGTAAAACATAAGAGCATTTTATTATCATTTCATTATGGAGCAAATATGTATATATTCCTTTTCATTAGATTTCTAATATCTCGTACAAATCGCATTTATAGTAGTATAAATGCGCCACGTCTCCGTGTGTGCGTACGTGTGTGTACGGTTGTAATGCACGTAACTCGCAAACCGGTTGACCCACCGACTTCACATTCGACACACGCGATCCACACCCCCGCAGGGAGTGCAGTGCCCGGTGTAGAGTCGGTCGGACCCACGGTTCTCCAGAACCACCACAAAAGGTTCTGGTCAGGCTCTGTCAGTGGGCCTAATGAGGCCAACTCCTTTCACCTGGGCCAGGCTCTGCCAGTGGGCCTAATGAGGCCAACTCCTTTCACCTGTGCAATTTCCAGCCTCTCAGCCTCTGCCAGTGGGCCGAATTGATTGCCAAGTACACTTTTCACAGTCAGTTTGCGACAGGCACGTACAGGTCTAGTATTTTTAGCTCATCACCTGCCCCAGCAATACTACATTTTGTTTGGCATCTAGTCTGCTAGGTGGCAGCAGAGAGCTGCAGCAGAACCAACTCCACCCTACCCTAATATAAACAAACTTGTGTGACAGCTTGTGTCAGAGAACAGGCAGCCTCATCTCGAGCCATTTGGACTGTTCTGAAGAATCATGTTGATTCGGGCCCCAAACATACATGCTTTGTTGCTAATTTCCACAGCACTCAATCATCACACTTACCCGATGACATCCCCGGTTCCTATGAACAGGGAACAAGAAAATGCAATCAGTATATTAATAACTACTTGAACCCCAATATACATTGCTTTGAATCAACAATTAAAAAAATAGCCAATCTACAAGCCCACGATGCGTCGAGACCTTGAGGATCTGCTATTTCCGGCAAATGTTACCCAATTATTGCAAAACGTTCGACTATTTTGACTGAATTTTACCCTATTCTGACATGCCCAGAATAGGAGGCTAGGGTTCATGTGGCAAACATACGTTGTGTTTGCTTTCAGTCAACGGTCACACAAAACATAACACCTTTAAGACCGACCTGGACACTTGGCAAAACATAGTCATGTGAATGTGATCAATACATGAGGGCTGATGGCGCCGTTGGCGTTCAGTCACTGACAAAGGATGCACTCACCAGATCAAGAGGATCTGGAAAAGAAGACAAAGGGGACACAGGCTGTCAGAGAAGCATCTGCATGGATCTAATTATCACTCGAGCACAATAGGAAAGTCTGGGGTGTTAAGATCTCAAATGTAGGGAACACCTACTGATTTTGCAGATGGTGATGACTTCCAGACACTCTTTGTGTGCTCCTGTCCCACAGCGCGAGCAGTAATAACCCTGATAGAAGATCCCTCTAGCGGACACACAGATGCACACGTGTAAACATAATTATAGAAAGAATATACATATTGTCACTGCTGGGGAGAAACCTTTTAACTGCATATTCTACATTTTGGTGTTTTTTTAAAAAAAATAAATGAAATGCCCTGCTTGATCATAATATTACAACATCACACAAAAGTAGTAAAAGTAGCAGATATACAAGCTGGAAACTCGAAGGTTTCGAGCTTGTAGATTTTTTAATTTGAATCCTGAAAAGCGACAGCTTTGGACATGAGGGGTTTATACTATGAATCAGGAAAACATGAGGTGCCTCGATCACACCGTAGCACAATTTGTTACGTGTTTTCATTGAGCCTAATAATCACCCACAGTCACACAGTAGTACCGTGAGTATGTGCATATATATATACAGTGTACGCGAACATGTGTGAACGCGCAAAAAACACCACAAACAAGCATACAGGCAAAAAAACACAACACGAGTCAGGGAACCATGAGCCGCACATAATGCCGTACAGTATGTTTACTGTAACTACAAGACAAAAGGGAACACCCTGCTTAGGTTACACGGTCCCACTGCTACCTACATTAATTTCCTCTCAACCTTTGAAGATCACAGAGGCGTCCCAGTTCACTGTTTCTCAACCGGTGGCTGTAGGACCACTAGTGGTTCATGGCTTTATTACAGGTGGTCCATTGTATATTGTATCAAAAATATGCTTAGATAATATTTCATAGGTCCATTAAATTTAAGAACTATTTTGAACAAATACGGCAGGTGTAGTGTGGGGGGAAAAAATAAATAAATACAATACATATAAATATATAAGGGCCTGATGCGGGGTCAAACCACAAGCAGATCTACAAGTTCACAAAGAGCTGTGCTGCAGCATGTTGTGAGCTTGTAGATCGGCGACGTGCAACCAAGTACAAATATCATATAAATACAAGAGAGTGTGTTATGCCTTCTTTATACACTAAATACATACTATTATTGTTGTGGGGAGGTTTAGAACCACTTCGATTAAACCCACATAAAGTAGGCGGCTATCATTACAATACATTTTTGTTATGTATACTTCACCCCTGCATGCTTTCTGCACCGCCATGTCTAATAGAAAATTGCCATATATCACAGTGGAATCACTAGGGCTGCAGCTGTGATTAGCTGACTGGTCTCTGCTTCCACTATAGGACTGTGAATTTAGGTCAGCCATGCCATGACGTTTGTGGGTCAATACGGTATGCAGAATCGAGTTTATCCAGCTAACTGTACTAGTGGTCAACGTGGAGATTCAGTAGCGTGGGTCACAGTGGGCTGATATCTACCACACTTAAGAGGAATTACTGATTACTGAATTACTGGGCATTTGATAATAAGATGTTATATTTGACACTGAAGTTGCTAAAAGTAATTTATCCCAATGTTGTTCTTTTTTATTTCAAGCACCTGGAGCTGATTGTGTATCATTTATAAAGTCTGTCATTATGATTGAAATTCGGGGGGAAATATTGTGATATATTACATAAGACACATCAGCATATAAAGGTGTATTTTCATTGCAACTGATTCAGCTATTTGATGTATAGGTCTGCATGCGAGATTTAACTAGAAAAGTGAGCTCCTTAGAGCGCAGGTGTCCGCCAGGCCGGGTTGCCTACCCAGGGCTTCCAAACTTTGGAAGTCAGTCATAGCCAGTTGGAATGGAATATGAGTGTGTGAGTTTAGGGAGAAAAAAAAATAGAAACGCAGATAGAAACACAAGATAGAAAATCTTATCATGCGGAAATGGGCTTCGCCTTTTTTGAGTGGTGCAAAACTGCAAACCACTCCAATAACCAGATTTGTCTGTATCTATGTGTCTATGTATGTGTGTACCTGTACGTGGGGCCACGTACAGGTGAGCATGGTTACTATGGTCACTGACATTACGTCAGACCACAGCTGATCAGGCTATATAAGACCTTGCACCACTCAGTTCACACGGGTGTGATTTTTTTACTGTATGACCTACAGTACAAAAAAATAAGTAAATGTAAATGTACTGTATATGCAACAATGTGGAGTGGCCTTTTATAGCGCCACCATGAGGCCGATTCGAAGAAATTGAGGCAGAGTTTCATGCCGATCAGTCCAGATCGGAGTTCAGCTGCTCACAGTCATACGGACGAACAGACGGACGGACGGACGGACGCATGCACGCACGCACAGGAGCGAAAATAATAGTGGACACAATAAGGTCCTCAATTAAATCTTTCTATGCATGTTCATCTATTATTATGATAATGATTTATGCATATTTTGACACGTCTGTTTTGACACCACTTAAAGGACCACTTCACCACTTTTCAACTTCTCTTCCTATAATTGGTCCTAACTAATGTTCATGATAAAATACCACAATTTTTTCCTACTCAGTCTGTGTCTCCTAGGAAGGCTGTGGGCAGTTCAGAAATGATGTCCACCAGTGACATCATCGATGGTGAATCCAAGCTAATAGAAACGGCAGGCTTTCTTTTCCTGAAAAGTTGCAATGCAAAAGTTGAAGCCATCGTTCTCACGATAATACAAATCTAAATATATTTTAAAACAAATCTTGTTTAAAAAAAGAATCTGCCTAATGATGATGTCACTGGTGGACGGGTGTCCGAACTGCCCAAAGCCCTCCTATGAGACACAGACTGAGTAGGACAAAATGGTGGTGTTTTATCATGAACATTAGTGAGGACCAATTATAGGAAGAGATGTTGAAAAGTGGTGAAGTGGTCCTTTAAGTGGTGTGTAAAAATGAACACTGGAGTCAAGGCGGATCATTACTGTACCTCAGTAGCATCTTGCAGGCTCGACAGTTGGTGTTCTTATCAAACGTATGCATCTGGAAATTGTGCTGATTGGCCGTGGCTCTCTCAGGTTTGCTGTTGGACCTTGGTGATTGCAGGACATAATAATCAATAATCATCAATGAAATTGAACTGACTGGCCAGAGATAGCCGACTGTAAAATTAGATACGATTAAACATACTTCATCCATGAGCAGCCAGTTAAATACATACGTACAGAGTACATATAACATAGCAATAACACTATTTTACATAATGATTGACACATTTTCCAGACAATATAGACAATACAATACAGCAAATTTCGATTAAGTACTATAGTGTACAGGTACGGTATGTACAAATAAAAACAGAGAAGAGAATATGCAGAAAGATGTACCTGTGTGCAAGCATAGTTGT
The DNA here is from genome assembly GCF_951216825.1 of Electrona antarctica. Taxonomy (NCBI): domain Eukaryota; kingdom Metazoa; phylum Chordata; class Actinopteri; order Myctophiformes; family Myctophidae; genus Electrona; species Electrona antarctica. The sequence continues at coordinate 14,318,575 of NC_136797.1, forward strand.
AATGTATAGCCTCTGTTCCCTAGTTATAATGTCGTCAGAAAACGTGCGCTCTCTGCCTCCCGATACTCACTAACTTCAATGTAGTGTAATCTCAATTAAGAGTTTTATAATAATAACTGCATTGCACAACCAATCCTGATACTTTAGGCCAGTGCCCTACAGTATCGGGATGGGAAATATTTGTTTTCTAAGCACTAGGTGAAGGTTTGTCTGCAGGCATTTAATCTACTGGAGTTCTTTCTAGTCACTACACTGAATTCAGATGCCACCAGACATAACAGTCCAGTGTTGTTTTTGGCAGAACATTTTGATTTTAGTTTTAGTCGTATAGTCTCTTGAATAGTTTTAATTTAGTTTCAATCACATTTTAGTCACCTGGAATGTCTTAGTGTTAAGAGTCTAGTTTTAGTCGACTACATGTCATAAGATTTTAGTTGACTAAATCTGCAGTTTATTTAGTCGACTAAAATGTGTTTTGGCGGGCCTTGATGCCGTCGAAATTTTACACTTGTTGAAAATAACAGATCTACAAGCTCACAGCTTGTAGATCTGCTATTTTCAGCATGCAACCAAGTGTAAAAATAAATAAAAAATTAAATGTTTTTTGTGGCTTTCGCCTTTATTTTTATATATTTTTTATGGAGGGACAGAGAGTAGGCTGACAGGAAATGGGGAGAGAGATGGGGGGGGGGGGGGGGGGTGAGACATGCACCTCCCTTCCTAACATTAGTCTAGTTTATTTGTTGACAAAATTGTCAGTATATTTAGTCTTAGTTTCAGTCATCGTAGCTTAGTTTTCATGTAGTTTCCATTTCGTTTTCGTCAGTGAAAAAAGGTAGCCGACGAACGTGGGACTGCACTGTTACCAGTCAAACGGTGCTGATGGTGGGCGTGTCAACAGCACTCACATGGCCATCTCAAACTGCTCCATCCACTTCCTCTTGGTGTCTTCGGTTTTGCAAAAGAACTGAAAGCCTTGCTTCCCTTGCAGGTGTATCAGGTAGAAGCCGTACGACCACTGGCGAGAACAGATTGAGTGAGCAACGAATGGCAGACAAGAGAGACACATGGCAATGGGAACAAAACAAGAGACAAAAAAATTAAGGTCTGTGACGTCTGTGACAGAAATAGCCATTTGTATCGCATGTAGCTAGCCTATTTGACACATTTTTATATTTTCTAAATTCCTTCAGTATTACAAGATAAACTCTGCGTGCTTTAGCAATGCAATCTGCCCAAAAGCTGGAGCGGGAATCCCACAGCCAGTGGGTGGACATGCGAATCACAGCATGACACCCAAAACACAACACAACTGCCAGCACTATAAAGGCTGCTATGAGAAGGATGAGTCAAAATAAGGGGGTCAATTTCAGCTTACCATTTTTCCACTCGACTGGTAAGCATGCAAAAAAAAGACACCAGAGAGGAGACCCAGTTACACCATGCAACATGAAACACATGCAGATTCAAAACCAAACAAAGCCAATGTTAGATTGGTTGGCGGAATGCACTGCGATTGGTCGGTCGGTATGTTTGTATGAATCATAAATGACCGTCGTCACATTTACATGGTCTTTAAAAGCATGAGAGACAAGCACAGTGCATATCAGACGCTGCAATGCATTACTGATGACTAAGGTCCGTATCTGAAATTGCCATCATCCAACACACTCCTTCAAGTCAAGGACACCATTTATAATGACTATATGCAGGATAATTCATGACCTATAATGATTACAGAATGCCTACTACAATAAAAAGTGGCGTGTGCGCGTGCGTGTGTGAGTGTGTGTGTGTGTGTGTGCGCGTCCAAGCTGGGGGTCTTACCTTTTTCATGTCTCTGTTGTTCATGGGGTCGTCGGACATTTTATACGACTGCAGTTCTATGATCTCTTTAAGCTCATAGCTGTAGCCTTTCCTCTTGCAGACAATGACGACTTTGTCAAACAGGAATATATACCTATAGACATAACGTGAGCAGACATTAATGTTTTATTTTATTCTATCTCCAGTAGTTTTCGACCAGACGACAGCAGAGAACGTTCCAACCCATGACAGACCGTCACTTCTCTTTCCTTGATGTTGCAGCTAATATAAAGTAATAACTTTACATCATGTAAAAATTCAATAATCTGCATATAACGTAAGAAAATGTTGATTGCATGACTAATATAAAATTTTGCACATAATCTAGAACCCCGGGAGCAGTATGGGTTAGCGCCCCAGCCTGCATCCTCCGTGAGGAGGAAGCCCAAAAACCTTCGATGAGGCCTTTAGGAGGGCCATTCGAGCCGCAAGTGGAGCCTGCAGTACTACCGCTGCCCAGCGGTGGAGCCTGCAGAACCATTGCGGCTCAAGAATCCACCACTCCTTAATGAAGTGTCTGGTGCTGGGAGTCTGGTGCAACACACAGGTCCTCACGGTACTCCTGGTGAGAGCAGGAGTGGACCTGGTGAGACGTAGGAGGGGCCCGGACAGGAGGCAACCCACAGAGCCTAGTCCCTCCACATGCCAGAATTGTACCTCTCAGTCCCGGCGGAGTGGTTCCAACGGATTGTGCGGCCCTGTCTATCCCTAGTGGGTCTGATCGAGGGTAGCTACGGTACTGGGACGTAAGTCGGGACTTGATCACCCCGGCTGGGTCACCCGAGTGAGGGGTATGATCTTCGCGAGACCCGAAACCCTGATGACCTTGGGATACATCACTAAGGTCCCAGTTGCATCCATGCAATGTATTTTTGTTTTTTTTAGAAAATGTATAAGGTTATTATATTTGTTTGTTTCAGGATTTCTTTCCACTATTAATGTCATAACTTGCGGACTGAGAGACGGAGCCTGAGAGCGGCTGAGCGCAAATGGAGAAAGGGCAACCTCCCGGAGGACCTTCTCACCTTCCAATCTCTCATTTCTACTTTTTCCTCCTCTCTATCAGCTGCTAAAGCTGCTTTTTTCTGCACTAAAATTCAGGCTTCTGCTTCCAACCCTAAAAAACTCTTTGAAACTTTCTCCTCTCTCCTACAACCACCACCCCCTCCTCCCTCCTCGTCCCTCCTCCCTGACGATTTCGCCAACTTCTTTGACAAGAAGGTGAACGATATCCGATCCTCCTTCCCTCCTCCCCCGGCTGGTGCCCTGCGCACTGCCCACACCCGTCTGCCTGCCACCCCCCCCTCTCTACCTTCATCTACTCCTCTTCCCCCCCCCATCCCCTCTCTATCCCACTTCTCTCCCCTCTCCCCTAACGAGGTCCTTCTCCTTGTTACCTCTAGTCGCCCCACCTCATGCTCTCTGGACCCGGTCCCATCCACTCTGTTGCAGTCTATTGCACCTGAACTTCTTCCCTTCTTAACCCACCTTATTAACACCTCTCTGACATCTGGCTACTTTCCCTCTACTTTCAAGACTGCCAGAGTCACCCCCCTCCTGAAGAAACCGACACTTGACCCCTCTGAGATCAAGAACTACAGACCGGTTTCCCTTCTATCCTTCCTATCTAAAACTCTCGAACGTGCTGTCTTTAAACAACTGTCCTCCTATCTCCACCAGAACAACCTCCTGGACTCCAACCAGTCTGGTTTCAAAGTGGGTCACTCGACAGAGACTGCCCTGCTGGCAGTGACGGAGTCGCTCCATGCCGCTAGAGCGAACTCTCTCTCCTCCGTCCTGATACTCCTGGACCTGTCTGCAGCGTTCGACACGGTGAACCATCAGATCCTCCTCTCCACCCTCGAGGGGATGGGTGTCTCAGGCTCTGCACTCTCCCTGTTTGCATCATACCTGACGGGTCGCTCCTACCAGGTGATGCTGAGAGGGTCTGTGTCAGAACCACACAGGCTCACAACTGGGGTTCCCCAAGGCTCGGTTCTGGGTCCTCTTCTTTTCTCTCTCTACACTACATCTCTGGGTGCTGTCATCCACTCCCATGGCTTTTCCTACCACTGCTATGCCGATGACACCCAGCTGATCCTCTCATTCCCCCCCTCTGATACCCAAGTGGAGGCACGCATTGCTGCTTGTCTGGCTGACATCTCGGCGTGGATGTCGACAAACCACCTGAAGCTCAACCTGGACAAGACCGAGCTGATGTTCCTCCCGGGGAAGGGCTGTCCGCACCGAGACATGGCCATCACCATTGATAATGCTGTGGTGACCTCAACTCGGACTGCGAAAAATCTGGGTGTGACCCTGGACGATCAACTGACGTTCTCGGCAAACATCGCATCAGTGACAAGGTCCTGCAGATTCCTCCTCTACAACATCAGGAGGATTCGCCCCTTCCTCACGGAGAAGGCAGCCCAGGTGCTCATCCAGGCTCTCGTCATCTCCCGCCTGGACTACTGCAACTCCCTCCTTGCTGGTGCTCCGGCATCTGCCATCAGACCTCTGGAGCTTGTTCAGAAAGCTGCGGCTCGTCTGGTGTTCAACCGCCCCAAGTTCTCCCACACAACCATCCTTCTCCGTTCTCTACACTGGCTCCCCGTAGCGGCCCGCATCCAGTTCAAAACCCTGGTGTTAGCCTATAGGGCAGTGAAAGGAACAGCTCCTTCCTATCTCCGGGCTATGGTCGATGCCTACACCCCTGCCCGACCACTTCGGTCTGCCACCTCGGGGCGACTGATTGCCTCGTCACTCAAGGGTCCTTCTGGCCGATCCACACGGTCACGACTCTTTTCTGTTCTGGCCCCACAGTGGTGGAATGAACTCCCCACTGATGTTAGGACAGCAGAGTCACTGCCCATATTTCGCCGCAGGTTGAAAACCCACCTCTTCAGGAAACACTACCCTTCCTCTCTGCCTGACCTACTTGTTGTTAACTAGTTGTACGAACGCTTGTTTTCTATTGTTGTATTGTTTATTGGATCTTGTTTAGTCGATACACTTAATTGTTTTAGCTCATGCTCATTTGATTTAGCTATTTTGTCTCATCTGGTTAAGGAAATAGGTAGCTGATATATTGCACTTTTACCTTAGCGCTAGGTATACTCTTGGTTGCTTGTTTTTGCAGAAAATGCACTAAAAACTTCTGGTGATTAGTAGTTTTTGTTCCCTACCTATGTTGAATACACTTATTGTAAGTCGCTTTGGATAAAAGCGTCTGCTAAATGACTGTAATGTAATGTAATAACTTGCCATGAAAAGTACCAGTAGTTATGGCTGAAATCACACATTTAAAAAATGTGTTCACCCGAGTCTCCCAATACATCTCTTTACTTCTTGCTAAATAAAAAAGTGTATACATTTAAAACAATGCATCTAACATTATCAAACATTGATTTATTTTGAGCAATATGTCTAATGTCATTATTAGACATTATTATTACATTATTGTGATGCATTCTGAGCATGCAGATATGCTATTTCTGGCAAAGAGATTTGGTGTAGAAGGAAACAATGAATTGGACCAAGAACAGACTATATAGAGAGAGGTATAGAGAGGGTTTAAGTGGTTCACTTTACAGAAGAACTCACCTGTCCTGCTTTGTTCGGTTGACAATAGAGGAGACCTTGATCTCTCCGTCTATCTTTGGCCTGCCATACTCCTCCAGTTTCACCTGCTGGTTAGGCCATAAAAACATACTCCATAAAAACATACTCCTCCAGTTTCACCTGCTGGTTAGGCCATAAAAACATACTCCATAAAAACATACTCCTCCAGTTTCACCTGCTGGTTAGGCCATAAAAACATACTCCATAAAAACATACTCCTCCAGTTTCACCTGCTGGTTAGGCCATAAAAACATACTCCATAAAAACATACTCCTCCAGTTTCACCTGCTGGTTAGGCCATAAAAACATACGAGGGTCAATTCACCCATACGAGGGTCAATTCACTGCAATAGAGGGTATGCGCGTGACATCATCATCAAACCAGGAAGTTATGCAGGAACGCCTACTGAGTGGCAAAAAACTACTTTCTGGCCTTGACAGCCCATACATCCACACAGAAAAGTCATATCTGATTGCATTAAACAACATTAAACGATGTTAAACTCACTTTGCCTGTTGCTTTGCCACTCGATTTGCCACTCGATGTGCCATTCACTTTAAGCATGCGCATACCCTCTATATAGATCAGCTCCACATGCATTATCCACCATGAGTAATCTATAGTTTCCTCTTGGAATGTGTGTTAAATGGTAAATGGTGCATTTATATAGCGCCATTAATCCAAGGCACTTTACATAGATTGTGCATCAATTCACCCATTCACACATTCATACACCGATGACAGAGGAAACCATGCAAGGTACCAACCAGCACATCAGGAGCAATTAGGGGTTCAGTGTCTTGCACTTCGACACTAACTCTGGGGGAGCCCGGGTTCGAGCTGGCAACCTTGCGGTTACCATCCAGCCACTCTACCCCTGAGCCACCACCGCCCCACCATGTTCTACAATGTCCTTAACTATTTTGTAATCTTCTTAATGTATTTTTATTTTGTTCACAGTTGTCTAGGCTCCAAAAGTACAATCACTTCACTTCACCTGCAATGTAAGGGCATGTGACAAAATGCATTAATGCACGCGGTCGGTCGCTCGTCCACGTGAATGCCCAGGTTTCAGGACAAACGGCAAGAAAAATTCATTGCTTGTCAACTTTTCGATCAGTTCAGATCTTCATCCGCCAGTGTGCAGAATTTATTTTTCTGTTCATTGGACAATAGAAACCTTCAACCCATTATGTTCATATTCTTTATCAATGGTCAGCATCACCAAGGGACATCCCGTGGGTCCTCTGCCCTGTATGATGTATTGCCAAAGAAAACTCTTTGAATGAATAGCCTTGAATAAACTGCTTCTGAATCAGATTTATTCTCACTTTAAAGTGAAACTATGAGTAATGTAAACAAAACCAACGGACGGCTACACAGAGAAGTCGGAAATCCTCTGGCAGTCCGTGGCACAATGGAGAGCCAATATATATAATGAATACATTTCTTTAAAAGAATAAACGTTGCTTGGAGTGAATGTATTCAGTCTGCTGGTTGGCCAGGCAGTCCTCAACCCAGAGTTTGAGAGAGAGAGAGAGCGAGAGCGAGAGCGAGAGCGAGAGCGAGAGCGAGAGCGAGAGCGAGAGCGAGAGCGAGAGACAGACAGACAGACAGACAGACAGACAGACAGACAGACAGACAGACAGAAACAATACTCTAAGCCAGTGGTTCTCAACCTTTTTAATTTCAAGGACCCTCAGTTTGATATGCATTCGGCACGGAGGCCCATTTGATAAGATCAAGAGTGTAGAAATGGAACCAAATGGACCTGTAATGTCCCATTTGGTTCCATCTGTACACTCTTCAGAATTATAGGTCCATTTGGTTCAAAACTATTATAAATCATTTAGCCGTGGATCCCGCTGGAACGGGGGGGGGGGGGGGGGGGGGGGGGGGGTCACCCGGAAGCACTGACCTCTGCATTATTTACGTTACAGAACATGCTGCTATGTGATTCCTTTCACACGGCCTTGTGACAATGGTTGTGCTTTGTCAGGGATATAATTAGAAGACAAGGAAAGCATTTTAAAAATGTGCTCCCACTGGCCGGGGGGGCTGCAGATAGACAACAAATGAACTGGCCTTGACAGAGAGGGGTGAATTGAGGGGGAGAGAGAGAGAGAGGCAGACAGAAACAGAAAGAGCATTGGGGGGGGGGGGTTCGGACGGAAGAAACTGAAGGTTCCCAGTTCGATCCAGGGCTCCCCCCAGAGTTAGTGTCAAAGTAACCTTGAGCAAGACACTGAACAACGCCTAATTGCTCCCGATGAGCAGGTTGGTGCCTTGCATGGTTTCCTTTACTTCGCTGTCGGTCTGTGGCTGTGTGTGTGGCTGTGTGTGTGTGTGTGTGTGTGTGTGTGTGTGTGTGCGCGCGTGTGAATGGAATGCACATTGTAAAGTGTTGGATAAAAGCCACTATATAAACTAACCATTTATAAAGAGACAGGCAGGCGGACTGTAATAGAGTCCCATGAGGTGACGTAAGGTAAAGGAAACTAGTTTCTACCATCCACCCAACGTGTCTGTTCATGCTCTGGAAGACTGTGTGATTTACAGTATTAGATACATGATGACTGCAGAAAACTGGCACAGGAACATGACGCAAGATAGAAACTGTGGGGACATTTTAAATTCCACATTGGTGGTGATACCGTATATTAAACCCATTTCCAACCTTATCGTCATATTATTGGTCCTCATTAATGCTCACTATAAGATTGCGCCATATGGCACAATTTCTGTCTACTCACATTGTGTCTCATTGGCGTCAGCAGCTGCCGTAGTGCAAAATGCTAAATGCCCCTCCAATGCATGGCTTTTGAAGATTACGTCATATGACAGCCAAGTCTATGGGATTCTTAATGTTTGTTTAGAGCAGTTAAGTAAAAAATTGTTTGCTAGCCAAGTCTAATGTTTGTTTAGAGCACTACATGATGACGTACACGAGTGTGATTTTTTTCCCTTGTGAACGCCGGTTGCAAGTGGTTAATGGTGACAACGGACTTAAGCAACATTATTGCAAACGTTCCATTAGGCCTAAAATGTAACAACACAAATCCTGTATGTGTTGGATGCTGTGGTTGGTTGAGGAGAGGTCACATGACTTCACACGACAGCACTTACGAGGTTCTCAATGCAGTTTTGGAATTCGCTAATTTTCTTCAGTGTCTCGTTGTCCCTCTTCACCTCATTGATGTACATGGCCAGGTCCTGGAAGAGAGAGAGAGAGAGAGAGAGAGGGAGAGGGGGGGGGGGGGGGGGTTACCAATACCATCCAACTGTAAATCATTCTGACATCTGTCATATCATGACAGATTCACTTGGAGCTAAAACACTTTCTATAGCTTTGGCCTGGAGCACTGCGGAGCACGAGTGCGTGCGCGCGCACACACACACACACACACACACACACTAACCTGCATAGCCTCCAAAGACTCCTTGAGTTGTTGTCTCTCCGGTCGGTCAGTTGAGTGACTTAAAAGTTCCTGAGGAGGAAAAGAAATGCAATGTCATGTTATGAATTATGATGATGTATTTATCTTGTGTATGCCCGGCCTACATTATTGGCTCCCTTCATTTAAGAAATATCTCTGGGTCAAAAAAGAAGAAGCTTTAAGATTGGGTGATTTTAAGTAAATGTTAAAATACACAATGCAATAAAGTCGACCTCAACTGATCTCAACAGTGATCACTTAAACAGAACAACGATCTTCGTGCCTTTTACATTTTTTTATATTCAGGGCAATTATATGAAAACTAAATTCAGACTGAACATCTCTGACTACAACCACAACCACAGTGTTGCAACAGATGAGCACAGAGATGAAACAGCAATGCAATTGCAATATTTCAAGAATATTCCTGTCTGTTTCAGAAGTGCTTCATGAATTGCATTAGACAATAAATATATTACAAATGAACAATGTGCCTGGGCCGCTTAGTGGTCTAGGCACCTTGGCTGGTAATCCAACATGACACTGACTGTGTTGCGGGTTCGAGTCCCGATCCTGACAAACTTTACTGTGTCGTCCCCCCCCCCCCTCCCCCCCCTTCATCTCTCTCCCCAAAAATATATTGGGGGAAAAAAAAATGAACAATGTGTGTTTGACTTTGACTTAGCTCTGGTCCATAGCCTAACGCCAGGGCTCCACCGGACGCGTTGCGTCTCCGTCGCGTGCGTCAAAAAACGCACCGGTTCAATTTTAATGCACGCGTCGCGTCTCCGTCAACGCAACGCAACGTGGGCACTCCGGGCAGTGGAGCCACCCTTCATTGATTAAAAAGGGAACATTCCCTGACGGCTCTGCCACTCTTTGATTCCTGGCCTCGCATGAAACGCAGACCAGCCTCTCCTCTGTAGCGGAAATACAAAAAACGTTTTACCTACTCACCAATACAAAGGCGGTTTGTGTAATTAGAAAGCCTGCTTTCCTTAGTGGACGCACTCTGAGCCCCCCACCACATGTTTAAAATGCACTTTTTGGCCAGAAAGGGATTGTTTTTACACCGGGAAAAAATACTTTTAGTTACTCCACTGCAATATCCTCTACTGATATTGCCAAGAGAAACATTTCTGGTCAAAAAGTGCATTTTTTTTACATGTGGTGGGGGGCTCAGAGTGCGTCCAACAAGGAAAGTAGGCTTTCTAATTACACAAACCGCCTTTGTTTTGGTGAGTAGGTAAAAGGTTTTTTATATTTACGCTACAGACGAGAGGCTGGTCTGCATTTATGCGAGCATAGGAAGAGAACAGTTAACTTTGACTCATACACGCATTCTGTGGTTCTCAAAGTGCAGTCCAACTAGGCCCCTCAGTGTTCCTTGATGCAGTCCATGCATTCTGTGGTTCTCAAAGTGCAGTCCAACTAGGCCCCTCAGTGTTCCTTGATGCAGTCCATGCATTCTGTGGTTCTCAAAGTGCAGTCCAACTACAGTAGGCCCCTCAGTGTTCCTTGAGGGGGTTCATTCTGTGGTTCTCAAAGTGCAGTCCAACTAGGCCCCTCAGTGTTCCTTGAGGGGGTTCCATTCTGTGGTTCTCAAAGTGCAGTCCAACTACAGTAGGCCCCTCAGTGTTCCTTGAGGGGGTTCCATTCTGTGGTTCTCAAAGTGCAGTCCAACTAGGCCCCTCAGTGTTCCTTGAGGGGGTTCCATTCTGTGGTTCTCAAAGTGCAGTCCAACTACAGTAGGCCCCTCAGTGTTCCTTGAGGGGGTTCCATTCTGTGGTTCTCAAAGTGCAGTCCAACTAGGCCCCTCAGTGTTCCTTGAGGGGGTTCCAAATGGACCCTTACAGGAGGTCAGTTACTCTCACGAGAGAAATAAGCAACCAAGAAACCTCACCTCCAAAAGCAAGCCTAAAAACAAGTGTGGTGAATTATGAATCCATAATTCTTCAATATCTCATGTTCTCTTACAAAATGTGACATGTGTTTACATGCAGTAGACCTATTTTAGCTCATCCTATTTGGAGGTGTCGTCCGAGATGCTTGTCTCAAACTTCAAGCACTTGGCTCGGGACCCCCGGGGTGTGGATGGCTCTTCAGTGCCTTTTGTTTGAGTTCAGTTCCTGAGATCCTGATTCACACCTAGGGCAACCAAATGCTAAAACAGTGGATCAAAGGGCCACAGTGATCCTGATTTACCTTCTAGGAATGGCCAAATGGTAGTCTGGTCCAATGTGTATTGTGTAAACCTGTACTTAAGCTAGTTGATTCTCTATGTCATTTAGTCAGTCGACCCGAGGCCGTGAGGCTGGAGGAGCCTATGCCATGTCTTGCTATGCTGTGTTGTCGAAATAAACATCAAGGAACATCTACTCTGCTGTCTGCCGTGTCTCACACAATTATCTCCGCTCTCCCGTTTTGGTTAAGTAATTCATGGTGTTTCGTGTCCAAAATACACGACATGTGGTGCCGACCCGGTCGTGTTGATGCATTTTTTGCGTCAGGCGAAGGGAACGACATGTGGTGCTTTCGAAACCGGTGTCTTTGGTGCGTTCCAGCGCCAGACAGGAAGAATCAGCGGCTTTTTTATTCAGTCTAATCAGCGAGTTTTTGTGAGGGACGGCAACGACGTGTTCCAGCGGAACGAGGACGAGGATGTCGACGGACCACCGCGATGAGGAGTGTTGCGCAGCGGCGACGTGCGTCACTATCCAGCCAGTGCACGGGGTGGACGAGGGGAGCGGTCGACGAGGAGCAACAGCCTTCACGGGGGCCTTCGATCATCAACTCTACGCTGGGGACGGCGAGCAGTGGAGTGGAGCGATGCAGCGCAGCACGGCACGGGGACACCAGCGGAGGTCTACGACGGGGTGAGGCGACCACTCGACGCTTGGCGCGGCGGGTTTCCACTTTCGGGAATTCATTTCGGAGTGGACAGGAGGACAGTGTCAAACAGCGGCCGTGTGGTATGCGGTGTACTGATCACACATTGCACGCACGACACGTGCCGAAGGAGGACACATCTCCGTGGCGGTGGCTTGGCTTTCCATGGCCGACTGGCGACGCAAGCTGAGGGCCTTCACGGGCCTACGGGGTCTGTGGTGAAGTTACGTTGCGGCCTTTTTCTCTTCGTATTCCCATCTCTGTTGTTTCAGAGCTGGGAGGGGGGGGAGATGATGAGATGATGAGAGTTTGCTTCGAGAACTTTCAGCGAAAGCAGAGCGGTGAACATTTTCTCAACTTGGTCCATGCAGCTGAGCGAACTTTGAGGTAACGGAATGCAGCAAACAGAAGAATTTCCTTTGTTCATATGAGGGAGACGGACATTCCTTCTTTCTGATTACAATTGTGCGTCACGTTCGTTTGTACTAATCATTTATGTTTAAATTACAGGGCAATTGGCAGCCGTTGAGTGCCGACAGTGTTAAAAGTCAGGATAGTGATTAAATTACAGGGTAATTAATTGGTAGTCGTGTAGTACCGACAGTGTTGAAAGGAGGGTTTAATTTGACTCTTTTGTGGTTTTCTAGGGCTTAAAATGTGATTTAAATTACGGGATGGGAGTTATTAGTGAGGGGTTAAATTTCTGTTGGCTTCTGTTCTGGGATATAACGTGTTCTTCCTTTTTCTTATTTTTCATGTGAATTCCAAAGAGAGTTCATGTGATTTGGTGTGTTATTGGTCCTGTGAATCTCCAAGAGAGGTTTATGTGATTTGGTGTGTTATGGTCAGGATAAGTCTAAGACTTATTTTGATTTCGGTCCTGTGAAAACTCCAAAGAGAGAGTTTCATGTGATCTGGTGCTTATAAACATGTTATCCTAGATTTGAGTAACAACAGGGAAATTATCCTCCTAATGTTCTGTGACATTTTTAGCCATAAGAGTTTGAAATAACGCAAAGAGAATTCTGATCCGATCCATCCACTGATACGAAATTGTGTTTAACTTACTGTAATGGAAACCATTTATGAATTATCCACTGATACGAAATTGTATTTGTACTTACTGTAAAGGAAATCATTTATGTCGAGTTGTGTAATCTTGAATGTCTGTCTGAAAACTATGTTGGGGAAAGCTGTTATTCTGGTGTCTTGAGTATTGTTAAGCTGAGGATCAAGGGGGGTGGTAACTGGTAAGATAATTATGGTTTCATATTTCATAGTGACAGACTAGAGTTTGTCAAAGGGGGAATGTGGTGAATTATGAATCCATAATTCTTCAATATCTCATGTTCTCTTACAAAATGTGACATGTGTTTACATGCAGTAGACCTATTTTAGCTCATCCTATTTGGAGGTGTCGTCCGAGATGCTTGTCTCAAACTTCAAGCACTTGGCTCGGGACCCCCGGGGTGTGGATGGCTCTTCAGTGCCTTTTGTTTGAGTTCAGTTCCTGAGATCCTGATTCACACCTAGGGCAACCAAATGCTAAAACAGTGGATCAAAGGGCCACAGTGATCCTGATTTACCTTCTAGGAATGGCCAAATGGTAGTCTGGTCCAATGTGTATTGTGTAAACCTGTACTTAAGCTAGTTGATTCTCTATGTCATTTAGTCAGTCGACCCGAGGCCGTGAGGCTGGAGGAGCCTATGCCATGTCTTGCTATGCTGTGTTGTCGAAATAAACATCAAGGAACATCTACTCTGCTGTCTGCCGTGTCTCACACAATTATCTCCGCTCTCCCGTTTTGGTTAAGTAATTCATGGTGTTTCGTGTCCAAAATACACGACACAAGCAACCTATACGCTCAAAATACAAGCCAAAGCAAGTCCACCATGGCTGTACAGTATATTCCTAATAAAATCACACGGTGTGAAGTGAGGGGGGCTCTTATCATCATACATCATCGTGCATCATCTCATACTGGCCAATCAGAATGCCTGTTGCCTGTGATTGGTTAGCTGATTTGCTCGTTTACATATGACGTAAATTATCCCTGCAATGTCAATGGCGTTTAATGTTTTGATGTATAATTCACGTCATATTTAGCTGAATTCTGACCAAATTTCTCTCCGTTCATTATTTGTCAATGGCAAATCTTGAGACGTGTGGGGTCAAGATTTAGCGGACATTTGACCTGAATTCCCCTGTCATTGTCCAATGAGGAGGGGGAGATGGTCGGGGCTAATTCTGTGGGGTTATCGGGGGGAGCGTGTATATGAACCCCTTTCCCTTTGATATCATTAGACTAGTGAGCGGACTGTCATGTCAGTGTGACGCATTGTTTATTTGTCTTCCCCGGATCCTCACGCAAACAGCATGCATGTCAAACAAAATTGTTTGACACTAGAATTTCGCGGGCCTTCGGCCCGCTCATCCCAGAGTTGCGTTGCCCCGCGTTGCGAGACAGAAGTCCACAGGTACAGAAGTCCACAGTGACACGCGTTGTATGCAGCTGTTTTGTGTTGCAGCGCGTGCGCGCGTGTGCGTGCAGACTTACTGCCATAAGGAATGTAATTACCTTCCGCTCCTGGCGGATTGATCCGTCAGATAAGCTTTATTATTGATATCAAACCGGATCGCTGATTTCTATTTTTTCATTATTAGTTTGGCTCGGCCTTTCCTTCTTTAGCGATCCTAGACCGGATTGCGCAACCGCCCTGCCGCCGACCTCCCATTATACAGGCTGACTAAAAGCTGAATAACTCCTAATCTACTGAGCTCTCCATGGTTTGGATACAACGCGCGATGTTCAGAGGTCTTTGCTGATTATCCGGTGGTGTAGATGGAAACATTAGCGCTTTCTAGAGCAAGGATGGCTATGGTTTAGCTCGCTAGCATTGACGCTATTTATTTAGCATAAGATGGACGCCCACAACATCCGTTTCTGTGCTGTGTGTTCACCCTCTAAATCGCCCCCGCAGCCCTCGGCAGTCTGAGGTTGGCTTTGCGTCCAGCAGGTGGCAGTAAACGTGAGAACATGAGGGGGATGTAGCACAGCAATCGGTGACCCCTACATTAAGCTGTGTTGCTCCCAAGATGCAGTGCAAATGCGTGTTGTAGCAACCGTAGCCAATGGGGAAACAGGATGCAGTGTTGCCAGGTCCGCGAATTGTAAGCGAGTTGTAAGTAGCGTGTTGAATGGCATTTTTTCTGGGCTTGTTTTCATAGACCTGGCAACAAATTAGGCGGGGGTGTCGGTGCTTGTGGCGTGTTTGTGTTTATTATTGATATTGATATTGTTTGTGAGTGTGGACGGGAGGCGGCTGTAGTGTCAGTGCAATGACAGTTTTTACGCGGGTGTTGTTGATTGTGGGCGTGCGGCGCGACATGAGGAGATAGCCGTGGATCGACGCGGAGGGTAAGGCTGTGTCGTGTTAGTGTGTTGTTGCAGTGTGTGTTGCAGCGTGTTGCAGCGTGTCAGTGACGTAGTAGCTGGTGACTTTATGTTCCTTTCCTGGGCTTGGGCACATGTTTTCAAATGTATAATAGATGCATGCTGCTTTGCGTGAGGATTCGGTGAAGACAAATGTCAAACAAATTGTTTGACATCTAACCGCTTGTTAGATTTTCCTAACAAGCCACCATATTTCCAAAAGATGCCCGAATGCAACCCACGATTTTGGAAAAGAAAAGGAAAGCCCCAAAGTCTTTCAAGGTCTTTCAAATGTAACTAAATTAAAATGTTTAAGAACCACTGCGTTCGAAGATGCAGTGGTGGAAAGTAATTACATTTACTCAAGTATTGTAGTACAATTTTGAGGTAGTTTTACTCTGGGGATGGGCAAACTAAAAGTCTTTTAAAGTGAATGCGTATGGTGGCACTGGGAACTGGGGTTTATGCCAACAGCGTTTATGCCTCAAATTATAACTGGGAGTCTGTCTGGATTACTGACATGTTTCAAGACAGTTGCCAAACTCCCATTAACCACAATAGTTAAACAATGATATCTGATTCTGCACTACTTTGTGATGTAATTATCATGAAAACCTTTTGGCCGTGTCAGTGACAGAATAACCAATTGTCTCATTATCCTTACTTTGCGTTGGATAACTTGCCCAAGCACTGCAAATTGAAAAACCTAATCTAATTAAAATGAACATTATAACAGTACAAGGTTAAAGTAATTATTTTAATGAGTTAATTCCACTAATTCCACTTAAACTACAGTACTCTCAGGTGTGAAGACCAACCTTGACTATTGAACTCAGTTAGACACATCCATTAATGATCCAGAGCAGAACACACACCATAGGCTCCCTTAAATAACATTGAACAAACCTTGAACAAAACAAAAGACATTAACATTTCTCAGCTTGCCGTGTCAGTAGGATTTATTTGAGATTATACAAACATCTTTCTGAAGACAAGGTCAGACTTGCTTTGGGTTGTGAGAAACAGCGATGCAACATAACATAATATATCGGTACTTAACATACTGAGTTATTACATGCTGCATTCAAGCTTTGTCCAAATACGATCGCTCAATATATCCCCGATTCATCGAGCATTCATTCAACCCGAGCTTGACAATAATTACTTTTAAAATAATTACATTGAATGTGGTTTTCCCGAGGTGGCTGCTTCAGTATAAAGGGCCTTTCAAACGTGAAGCGATTTAACGCACCTATAGTTCATTTCCAATGAGACCTGCGTTTTTTGCGCGGAGCACTGGGGAGCAGTCGCGGTGCGACAACGCACAAGCGTATTTACGTGAGCGCGTTCCCGTGAATTTGTTGCGCGCGTGCTCGTTTCGTGCACACGCCCGCGACTCACCAGACGTGGATTCTGTTTAGCTTTTCTTTTTTTTTTACTCTTGCGTTGGTCGCGCCCCTCTTGAGAAGACCTGTAGCAGAGCCCTCGTTGATGCAGGCAACAACGTGTGCGTTCCTCGCTTCCCGTTTGAAAGGCCCT
This sequence comes from Electrona antarctica, assembly GCF_951216825.1. Classification (NCBI taxonomy): domain Eukaryota; kingdom Metazoa; phylum Chordata; class Actinopteri; order Myctophiformes; family Myctophidae; genus Electrona; species Electrona antarctica. Next base: position 14,335,362 of record NC_136797.1, read on the forward strand.
TAATGGAAACCACACCGAGATCTACACCACCCAGAACATAAAGCAAAGATGTGCCCTAAGGCATGATCGGACATTGTGTAGGTGCCACACACACACGGGCGCACACCCACACACACACACACTCTTTTTTTATAGACTTGTCAGTCTAAAAATGCCCTGAGGCCCTCAGCGTACAAATTATTCACTGCAAAGCTATGGGATGCGGTGAAATGGAGTGGGTTTAATCCAATTACAACACGGCTGATTTGACCTCAGTGCCTTTGTGAGAATCCTACCAGGTCTCCGTTCAGTCCGTTCACTCAAATACAGTGGTGGACAAAGTAAAATACCCAAGTATACAAATTATGAAGTATATTTTCTTTTTAATATTATTTAATATTATCATTTAAAAAAAAAATCTAAAATAGAAGATAAATAGCAGATAAATATATACTGTAGCAGATATGCAAGATCACAACGCGTCACTTCACACAATCTTGTGAAGTGTTTGGAAAATGTTGAATGATTTTGAATTACAAAACCGTTTGAGAACTGCTGATTTAGAAGGCATTTGTAGAATCGGCCTGAGGTCTTAATTAGGGATGGAGCTCAAAACACGATACCCGGAAAAACCCGATAACAAGCTTATTATATTGAGTAACCGGTATCAATAAGCTTTGGGCTTATCAAGCCTGTTATCGAGCATAGCGGCCCATGACGTCATGTTTAAACAATCAAGACAAGAGGCAACTAGAAATACACTGTGTAGAGCTGCCAACTTGCGCATTGCAAGTAGGTAATGTATGGCATACTTGTGCGCAAGCAGAGCGCGCCATGAGGTGCACTCACCACTGCTGGTACGACTGCTGCTCTGAGTCCTAAAGCTCTCTGCTGCTGTCTGGGTAGGACTGCTGCTCTGAGTCCTAAAGCTCTCTGCTGCTGTCTGGGTACGCTGCTGCTCTGAGTCCTAAAGCTCTCTGCTGCTGTCTGGGTACGACTGCTGCTCTGAGTCCTAAAGCTCTCTGCTGCTGTCTGGGTACGACTGCTGCTCTGAGTCCTAGAGCTCTCTGCTGCTGTCTGGGTAGGACTGCTGCTCTGAGTCCTAAAGCTCTCTGCTGCTGTCTGGGTACGCTGCTGCTCTGAGTCCTAAAGCTCTCTGCTGCTGTCTGGGTACGACTGCTGCTCCGAGTCCTAAAGCTCTCTGCTGCTGTCTGGGTACGACTGCTGCTCTGAGTCCTAAAGCTCTCTGCTGCTGTCTGGGTACGACTGCTGCTCTGAGTCCTAAAGCTCTCTGCTGCTGTCTGGGTACGACTGCTGCTCTGAGTCCTAAAGCTCTCTGCTGCTGTCTGGGTACGACTGCTGCTCTGAGTCCTAAAGCTCTCTGCTGCTGTCTGGGTACGACTGCTGCTCTGAGTCCTAAAGCTCTCTGCTGCTGTCTAGGTACGACTGCTGCTCTGAGTCCTAAAGCTCTCTGCTGCTGTCTGGGTACGACTGCTGCTCTGAGTCCTAAAGCTCTCTGCTGCTGTCTGGGTACGACTGCTGCTCCGAGTCCTAAAGCTCTCTGCTGCTGTCTGGGTACGACTGCTGCTCTGAGTCCTAAAGCTCTCTGCTGCTGTCTGGGTACGACTGCTGCTCTGAGTCCTAAAGCTCTCTGCTGCTGTCTGGGTACGACTGCTGCTCCGAGTCCTAAAGCTCTCTGCTGCTGTCTGGGTACGACTGCTGCTCTGAGTCCTAAAGCTCTCTGCTGCTGTCTGGGTACGACTGCTGCTCCGAGTCCTAAAGCTCTCTGCTGCTGTCTGGGTACGACTGCTGCTCTGAGTCCTAAAGCTCTCTGCTGCTGTCTAGGTTTGAAATACAGCAGTGGTCAGTGGTCCCTCATTGCCCGGTGGAGTACACAGACATACACACACATCCCCTATTGACCTTATACCATTTGAAACAGACTTTAGTTACGTCATCGAGAACAGTGGTTTCTCATTGGCTGGTGGAATGTACCGTCATACCAGCGATCGCTGTTCTTGGTCCCTGATTGGCCGAGCGACGCCACTGACATACAGTCAGAATTTCTCGTCTCCCGTCTTTCCACAGAATAATGCTCGATAGTGGGCTCGATAAGAACCTGGCTCGATAAGCCTGATTGATAAGTATATATACTGTATGGGCATATACTGATGGCATCAGGGATCTCCATATATGGGCATAAAAGGGACACAGACAAGAGGGGTAAAACGGGTACTTTGACAAAGCTAGCCCCTCCTATGTCCAGCTCTTTGTATATGTGCACAAACTTTGTCCTACACAGTGGCGTGCACAGATAGACACTAGGGGGTGCTAGAGCACCCCCTGCCCTTTTGGCAATGTGCCCTTTTCTTATTTTGTACAGTTACACTGTACAGTATGTGGACCATGGTAACATTGATCAATTCTTGATAAAAAGCTTCTAATATATTATTTAGGCCCCACAATCTATAAATCTCACACTATTAAGGCAACCGGCCGGTTCCGCGCGCTGCACAAAGTGCCCTTTTTTCCCACTTGAGCACCTTCCCCTCTAAATGTCTGTGCACGCCACTGGTCCTACACAAACATTAAATTCCCATTGACAGTGAATGAATGGACAAATCACGTCATAGTGTCAATTTTACGTCATGATGATGTACGACGATAAGAGTGCCCCTCACTTCACACAGGGGTGATATTTTAAATAGGGCTTAACTGGTTAATTCATAATATACTTTCGTACGTTTCGGTCCCAAGAGTCCCTTCCTAGAAATGTTGTGGAGTCCATATGTAATATTTCTACTTGAAATATAGAGTGAAAATCATGAGCTTTAAAACCCATTTTGGGCGGGAACCCCTTTTGGTGTTTTAAGCATTATGTTATGCTTTACCTATTGAAAAATAGCAGATCTACAAGCTCATTTTTCATTTCATTCCTAGCGCAGCACCGAGTGCTTGTAGCTCTGCTATTTTTTGAAAAATCGTGAAAATGTGGCGCAAATCTTTGAATATATATTCTTTCAGAGCCAAAGTTTTTAACTCAAATCTTTGCTTCTGGGGGGGGGGGGGGGGGTCCCTAGAACAACATATTTTCAGATGGGGGTCGGCTGCCAATTACATAAAATTTTGGGGGTCCTTGACATGAAAATGTTTGAGAACGACACACACACACACACACACGAAACATAGGGTTTTTCAGAAAACTGTCAGGATTTAGAAGGCATTTGTAGAATCGTACCCAGGTCAAAATGGGTTAAAAAAAAAAGAAAACCCCAAAAGAAATATTCCAAAAAATGTACTGTACTCCACACGGATCATTCCACGAAGCCTCACTCACACACACACAGCTAGCTGGCAGAGAACTCTCACCTCCACCCGGGTCCAATTAAGTGCAACCCCATAAACCCATGCTCATCCATAATAGAGCTGATTAGTCAATTAATCATGGTGGAATTTATAGTGCCGAGCCTGTTTTATAGATGAACGCCCAGGCAGGAGGTCCTGGGACAGGGACAGGAAAGGTTATTTGGTTTACAACTTGGCAAACTTGTGTTACTTGTTCACAGAAGTATAGGGCTCAGCAGTGCAAGTGCAGTAGCAATTCACATTTCAAAATGCAAAGAAAATTTCAGTAAAACAGGCAAACATTGTCAAAGTTAAAAGTTGACAATGGGTAGGGGATGATTTTGTTATCTTCATAAAAATATCCATATGGGTCATTTGTTAAGCAAACTGGGTACAGGGAAGTAGGCCTATAGTACCAGTAAGACACCCTAAAGGGCGAGGTCGCGCTGAAACAACAGAGCTACGGTACATCTTCATATATGGAGACAGCCATATATGGAGCGTGTCACGAGGCGTGATGTCACGAGGCGCGATGATGGACTGACAAACGTATTATATGGAGGCGTGAGTCCGACCACTGGCCATGCGCATATATGGGAACGACCGGCTTCAACTGCCAATCTACAAGCTTGAAGATTGGAATCTTTTTGCTATCGTTTTGTTTTTGTTTGTTGAAAGAAATAGTTTTGTTTTAAATTTGTATCGTTTATGAAAAGGTTCACCTATACAGTACAATGACATGCCCCAAAATAGTGCCCCCCCAGTGTTCAGATGGTTAGGTTGTGTACAGTAGGTGTGTGACAGTAGGTTGTGTACAGTAGGTGTGTGACAGTAGGTTGTGTACAGTAGGTGTGTGACAGTAGGTTGTGACAGTAGGTTGTGTACAGTAGGTGTGTGACAGTAGGTTGTGTACAGTAGGTGTGTGACAGTAGGTTGTGTACAGTAGGTGTGTGACAGTAGGTTGTGTACAGTAGGTGTGTGACAGTCAGGTTGTGACAGTAGGTGTGTGACAGTAGGTTGTGTACAGTAGGTGTGTGACAGTCAGGTTGTGACAGTCAGGTTGTGACAGTCAGGTTGTGACAGTCAGGTTGTGACAGTCAGGTTGTGACAGTCAGGTTGTGTACAGTAGGTGTGTGACAGTCAGGTTGTGACAGTCAGGTTGTGACAGTCAGGTTGTGACAGTCAGGTTGTGACAGTCAGGTTGTGTACAGTAGGTGTGTGACAGTCAGGTTGTGACAGTCAGGTTGTGTACAGTAGGTGTGTGACAGTCAGGTTGTGACAGTTAGGTTGTGTACAGTAGGTGTGTGACAGTCAGATGGTTAGGTCGTGTACAGTAGGTGTGTGACAGTCAGATGGTTAGGTTGTGTACAGTAGGTGTGTGACAGTCAGATGGTTAGGTTGTGTACAGTAGGTGTGTGACAGTCAGATGGTTAGGATGTGTACAGTAGGTGTGTGACAGTCAGATGGTTAGGATGTGTACAGTAGGTGTGTGACAGTCAGATGGTTAGGTCGTGTACAGTAGGTGTGTGACAGTCAGATGGTTAGGATGTGTACAGTAGGTGTGTGACAGTCAGATGGTTAGGATGTGTACAGTAGGTGTGTGACAGTCAGATGGTTAGGATGTGTACAGTAGGTGTGTGACAGTCAGATGGTTAGGATGTGTACAGTAGGTGTGTGACAGTCAGATGGTTAGGATGTGTACAGTAGGTGTGTGACAGTCAGATGGTTAGGATGTGTACAGTAGGTGTGTGACAGTCAGATGGTTAGGATGTGTACAGTAGGTGTGTGACAGTAGGTTGTGTACAGTAGGTGTGTGACAGTAGGTTGTGTACAGTAGGTGTGTGACAGTAGGTTGTGTACAGTAGGTGTGTGACAGTAGGTTGTGTACAGTAGGTGTGTGACAGTAGGTTGTGTACAGTAGGTGTGTGACAGTTAGGTTGTGTACAGTAGGTTGTGTACAGTAGGTGTGTGACAGTCAGGCTCTCACCTTCAGTAACAGGTGGTACTTCAGCACCCTCTGCATGGGAACCACCAGGAGGTCTTGCAGTTTAAACTTGCCCTCCTGGACCTTCAAAGTGCATTCCTACAAAACACACAAGACACATTTATAGTGACAGACAGTACAATCCTCTGTAGTGTACAGAATGGACACCGTTTTCTACACTCCGCTGAGACGCAGACCTGTAAGGGTACATTTGGTTTCGATTTATTTTTTACACGCTTGAGATTAAATGAACACTGAGGAATGTGCTGTGTAGGCCATTCATGCACGCAGCAGCACAATGTGCCACGGTGCATTCACATTCATTCATTCATTTTTTCCCCCCATCGTTGTCATTGTGTCACCATGGCTCACACATATTCACGAGACATTCCAGAATCCATCATCATCAACAACCACAGTGAGGGCCTCTTCCTTCTCACAAGGGTTTTTTTTTACCCCGCCCACCCCTGGATTGTGCCAGCCAGCCACTTGCCACACAACAATTTCACCATTTATGCTGAGTGATAAATTCCTTTCAGGAATGAATTCATCACACTCTCTGTGACCGCAGGGAGATGGACCGTACAAAGCGAGGAGCGCCTTAGTAGGAGTTGAAAAAGGTCGGAAACCTTGTATGTCCAAAACTATGTTTTAGGAAATGGAGGGGAAAGAACCTGTGTTCCAATGGCACCAATGGTTATTTTGTCACAGGCACTTTAATGGTTTCCAATTCCATTGGTTAAATATGTATAAAACCACAGAAAGACGTATTCACTTTTAAACCGGTGTCCTTTTAATTGTCATTATAGAAAAAAATTAAATAACTTTTCAAGAATAGCAAAACTAGCTGAAAATACATAGTATTGCTACTTTCGCGCAACTCTGTCATATGATGAAATACTAATAAAACAGGGCATTAATTCATGAAAACCCATAAACAGATGACATGGAGATACAAGGTTTCTGCCCGACAGTGATGAAATTGTGTACTCTGACCACACACACGAGATCATTCAATTCATCAGTGTCACCCCATACGACTCTTATTACAGCGATCTGCTGAGTAAAAGACTTTCAGTGTTTACTCCTATATGTCTCCACTGTGATGAAGACAACTGCAATCCCTTCTCTTTTTTTATACAAGGGCAGCGGGAAGCCGTTGCTACAATGCCGTTAATACAAAGCCCCTCTATTTCTTTTTTTTAGTAATACTTTTTATCCCACGATTTTGTAACCCATTTTCACCCCTGTGTCAATTATCTAATGTGATCTTGGGCTCTACACACCCTCCGCCAACCTAGTCCCCATATATTCCTTCATGCCTGAGTGTCCAAGTTGCTCCTTTACACCTGACAGGGGGGAGTTTCCCTGGTTGGACGTAGCGCGTGGAAGGAACACGTTATTCCAACCAGTTCCTTTCCCCTCCATCAGGCGCCCCGGCTGGCCAGGGGGAGGCAGTTTAGAGACCAGGATTACTGCATGTTTTTTGTGAGGGTACCTACCCTAGGGGACACGGGGAGAACATGCAAACTCCACACACAAACCTCGGGTATGGGCACTGATGACGCGGAGGAGGAAACACGCCGCCAGCACCCACAGCGCCCCGAGCGGGAATTGAACCCAGGACCTTCTAGCTGTGAGGCGACAGCACTACCAACTGTGCCACCGTGCCCCCCTAAAAAAAGCCCCTCTATTTCTGAGAGAGAATCTCTGTGTGAAGCTAATGTAGCCGGGGCACTAATTTAATCACCTCCACTTCGTCAACAGTTTCCAGTACGCGTTCTCTCGCCGTGCTAAACACTGATCTAGCTTAATCCCTCTATAACAGAATTGTGTTTAGCTTTTTCTTTGCATCAGTCCAGACACTTCTAAATGGGGATTTTGGAGTGGAGAAATAGATGGGGGGAACAAAGGGCATTACATATTAATAGTACTGCAGTGAGAAATTACGCACCCTAGTCCTGGTTGGAAAGTAAGTAAGTACCCAGAAGACTTACTGAAATAGGACCACTTTATCTCATTTTGCACCTAGACGTTTGCATTCCGCATATAAATGATTATAAGACCACACACACTGGGTTGACTTGATCTGATAGCGCTACATAATTATTTGTGTTGTTGTTCCCTGTAGACTGGGTCACTGCATTTGTACACATAATCTAGAGTTACATTAACTCTAGATTTGATCGCATATGACAAAATATAAATATGCTGGCGGCAGCACAAACAAAGAGAACACTGACAGACAATATCTCAAACATTACCAGCCAACAATAATAGTGACATCATGTTTTTATCTTCTGCTGAGTGAGTCAGATGAATTGCACTATTATCTTGAGAGAGTGTTGTGGGGTTCATTACCTCTACTTTCATCTTAACGTCTTCCCGCGTGGCTATGAGGTCATCCAGTGTCTTCTGTGCATTCTCCATGTGACTGCAGTACTGTCCGTAGATCAGCAACCTGGAGGTGGACAGAAACCACACAAACGCTGCTATCACTGCTTGGCACATTTCACTTTCTCCTTTTTTGTGATAATCCTACTATAGAGAGTGCTGACCATATAAGGAGTTCCTCCCTGTCCTCAGTTCACACCTGGGGTCAAAAAAGTCTTAGATTTCGTTTTTGGCTGGAGGGCCCACTAGCCTTCATCCAATCATGATCGAGCGGGGGCGGGCCTTGCATGGTGCTGCTGTTGGCCTGTTGCACGTCCCCACCACTGTAGAGCGTGTGCATGTGCACATCTTGTTACCGGGGTGGACCGGGGGGGGGGGGTTCCAAATCACCCAAATCACTGAATGCTCCTTTAAACAAATGCATCTGGTTCGTCCAACGTGATTGTGACGAAAAATAAAATAAACATTGCGTAACATAAAACACAACATAAACCTAAAGCTCCCGACAGCAGTATATGCTATTGCAAACCAAGTGTAAATACATTTTTGCCTCCATATAGTTAGACCCGAGCAGCAGTCAGGCGTGTGTGGGAGCCTTTATGCAGAGTAACGGTAATACAGTAATAATGATGTTCAGTAACAGAATGAATAACAAGAGGGTGAGGGGTGTGAGGAGTTTGGCACCATACGGGACAGGTGTAAAATGAACGTGAACACATTCATTATGATTCCAAATATATATATATATATATGTGCATACACCGAATACGTAATGAAGGAACTCTGATCCCAGGGCAATACTGTGAGAAATGGCATCCTCCTTACAAAATAAGCTGTAATCACAGCACACTAATGAAAGACAGTGATTTCAATCGCTTGCTTTGACAGCTTCGTCTTATCTGGGGGAGGGGGGGGGGGGGGGGGGTGCGGGGGGGCCCTTCATTTGGGGCATGACGGATATGAAGTGTGTGTTCGTTATATCACAATGGGACACTGACATAGATCTACGGGTTCATATTGGAAGTAGTTCAAAGTCATATTGCCCAGAGGACAGCAGTGCTTGGCACGTGGCGCAACATTTTACATTTTCTCTCTTGCTCACTCACAGATTTCAAACTAGGGCATTGCCTTGTTGCCACGGCTGTTCATGGCATGCCAAAACCCCCTCCGGCGCTCTTGGCACTCGAGTCTCCTAATCTGAATCCTGAGTAGAGCGAGGCGAAGCGGCACGCTGGCAGCCTAAAGTCAAACCGTGCCTCCGACAGCTCTTTGATGGGAGACGAGGAGGACATGGAGAATATTTCGACGTAACGCGCATCAAGGAGAGTAGAAGGAAGTAATGCCAGGAAAACAGCATCTCCTGTGCAAACTTCTTGGGGTTTCTCTAGGAATACGGGGGACAGTCTGATGAACCTCTACGCAGGGTGTCCAACAAGACACCCTCATTAACCCATTTAGGCCAGACCTCAACATTTAAAAAAAATCTTCTAAATCTAAATATTTTCACAATTTTTCAAAAATAGCAGACCTACAAGCTCGTAGCGCGCCACTCGGTGGCGCGCTATGAGCTTGTAGATCTGCTATTTTTCAATAGCTAAAGTATAACATAATGCTTAGTTAAAACACCAAAATCCCGCCCAAAATGGGTTAAAGATAGATCCTATCCTACACTGTAACCACGCTGGACTGACGCTCACATCAAGTATGAGTCGTTTACTAACAAATAGAAATGAAAGATTCAAGAGTGTTTAGTTGTCACTCGTATAGATGCAAGCGGCAAAATGATGCTGTGTCATGCTCTGCAGATTGTAGCCAACAATAACCATAGATAGATAATGATACATGTTTAAGGAAGACAATAAAGGGGAGGGTGATACTGTATAGTCACTGAAATAACCATAGATAGATAATGATACATGTTTAAGGAAGACAATAAAGGGGAGGGTGATACTGTATAGTCACTGAAATAACCATAGATAGATAATGATACATGTTTAAGGAAGACAATAAAGGGGAGGGTGATACTGTATAGTCACTGAAAGTGATCCTACGGGCTGGGATCGGCACCAATCAGCAGGGAGTGCTGGGTGGGAGGAGTACGACGGAGGCTCTACATCCTCCCGGTGGGGGCTCCTCACTGGACGGTGAGTCAGTAGGATAGTGACAACAGAGACATGTGTGTGGGGAGGAATCAATTGTGGTGCCGAAATTGTGGAGAAAAAGGAGTTAAAAGGCAAAACAAATACATGCAAAAATAACTAATAGATAGATAAAGCGCAAAAAAGCCAGCGGCTTATTTCCATTGCATCCCATTTTTGAGGGGCGCTAGCCCCTCCTATATCCAGCTTTTAGTGTAAAATGGGGATGGGCACAATGGTGGACCATTTGGAAGCCATTCCCAGTGGGTGCTCGAGCTCCCTTCTTAACTGGCTTATGGCCAGCCTAATTAACAGTGGATTGTGCCTTCTGCCTGCACTATTCATATGTTTAATTTGACATTTTAATGCCAATAGAAAAATCTGTGATATACACACTCCAACTCATTCTCACACGGCAATCCTATAGTATTATACCCAGTCCTGATGGTGGCGGGTAACGTCACCATCATGCCGATTTTGTTCAAACACCTCAATCTGAGCCTCAATTCCCGAGAAAAACGCGCCCAAAGATCGCAGCTATTATAGGACTCTATGTAGCGGCCATCTTGTGTCACACTTTGTCACATTCCGTCTCGAGACTGTATACCTTCAGAGTAAATAACACTCCAGATCGTACTGTGTAGCAGCCTATACCTATATCTGCGCAAGGGAACAGGATCTCCTCCGTCAAGATCCTCCCTCGGATTAAGACGTACGCTTTCTTTTTTCCTTCTCCCTAACCTAACCGCACCACTCGAGTCAAATCCGCCGTTTACTGCATGGTCAGAGCCGGTCTCACGCCGTGATCATCCAGTTAATGATCACTACCATGCAGGAGAGCTCAGGAAAAAGAGTCCTGAACCCCCCCCCCCCACCCCCCCCACACACACACACACACACACACACACACACACACACACACACACACACACACACACACACACACACACACACACACACACACACACACACACACACACACACACACACACACACACACACACACACACACACACACACACCTCCTCCCCCCAGGGTAAACTATAGCCTGGGGCTAACAAGGCCCTGATTAACCCATTCAGGCCTGACGTCGAAATAAAAAAAACGTTCGCTCTGAAAGAATATATTCAAAGATTTGTGCCGCATTTTTACGATTTTTCAAAAATAGCAGACCTACAAGTTCATAGCGCGCCACTCGGTGGCGCGCTATGAGCTTGTAGATCTGCTATTTTTCAATAGCTAAAGTATAACATAATGCTTAGTTAAAACACCAAAAGGGGTTCCCGTCCAGAATGGGTTTAAAGCTATAATATGACACACATGCGTCCTCAGGTCTAAATGGGTTAAGGCCTGATGCACACTGAGTGAGACAGCCCCAGCTCCCCTTAAACTCCCCATCGGCTCCTGTACTCCTCAAGGGGCACAAAGTGATTGAGATTAATGGCAGCCTCGTTCAATTAGGAGACAGCAGGCAGATTGCAGCGGCGTACGGCGAGGAGGATCCAGCGGCTGGCTATACGGTGCATGCCGGAGAGACAGCAGCCTCTCTCATAATCCATGTCACCAGAAGATAATTGGTCATGAAGGTCTTCTTTTATTTGGCTATGTTCTGATGAGTTTATGCGGTTGTGATGAGTTTATGCGGTTAGGTGGTCTTGAGGACGAAGGATTGGGGGACATCATTAACCCCCTAAACCCGCCTATACTGTATACTTGTTTGTCAAGCAGCGGAAATATCTACATCTGTAAGCTCACTATGCCGAAATGAAGGTGAGGTATAGTAATACAAATCACACACGTGTGAAGTGAGGGGTGCTCTTATCCTCTTACAACATTGAGGGAGGGAATTTGGTATAGCTATGATTAGGTGATGTACAGTTGGGTGCCACCGATATTGTGCCTTATCATTTGACCCATTTAGGCCTGACCTCAAAATTTAAAAAAATCCTTCTAAATCCTCCAGTTTTCTGAAATAAATATTTTCACGATTTTTCAAAAATAGCAGACCTACAAGCTCGTAGCGCGCCACTCGGTGGCGCGCTATGAGCTTGTAGATCTGCTATTTTTCAATAGCTAAATTATAACATAATGTTTAAAACACCAAAAGGGGTTCCCGCACAAAATGCGTTAACTGTCCTTTTGCGCAGATCACGCAAACCTCAGCAAAAAGAAAAGGACAATATTGATGGCCTCCAACTGTATACTTGTTTGTCAAGCAGCGGAAATATCTGCATCTGTAAGCTCACTATGCCGAAATGAAGGTGAGGTATAGTAATAAAAATCACACCTGTGTGAAGTGAGGGGCGCTCTTATCATCTTACAACATCGAGGGAGGGAATTTGGTATACCTGTGATTAGGTGATGTGATGATGATGTAAAACAAACAGTGTTAAAACAAACATAAAATTCTCTGTATTGTTAATGGGATTTCATGTTTGTGTTATATAGGGACAAAACAATTTCTCTCTTTTCTCGTTTTTAAAACAAACATTAAACCTGTATATAGGAGGGGCTAGTGCCCCTCAAAAAGAATTATGTGAAACAACAAAATACAGGCAGACAATGAAGACACGACAAGAAAGCACTGAAGTGACATTGCCTGACTTATAGGCATGTATATAGAGATAGACAACGCTGATGAAGGCTTGAACGCCGAAACGCGTTCGTTGTACTGCTGCTCTGCGGCATACTATGTCAACTGATAAAAGAATAAATTAAAAGTGCCTTAAAACAAGAGTTCCGTGAGTGCTGGTTTTCTCTTTGAGAAATGTTCCTGTTATGTATATAGAGTCCCAAGGGAAATGTGAAATTATTCATCTGTTCAACAATAGCAAGGTACCAAGGGAATATGTGGTTGGTTCACCTTCATTGAAATAGACAGCACAGCTAGTTGGGGTTAATCGGAGGTCCTACTTTAGTGCTGCGTGCGTGCGTGCGTGGATTACTGTGATTATGGTAAACTAAACTCACATATCACACATACCATAATTCACTGGCAAAAAAATAAATAAAATAAAATCAGACCAGTCTGAAGCGAGTGGTGCAACAGCACCCCCTATTGGTACTCTGAACATCGGGACATAGAGACATTACTGTTCCTTGGAGTGGTTGCACCAAAATAATAATCTGAATTCACTTTGGGAACCACTGTGAATCTAACAGGTGTGCACCCGATGCACGCGCAGGCCGCAGCACACCAGCTGATCTTAGCTGGACAGAGCAGAGGTCACTCACTGGTGGAAAGAGATCTGAGGTGGATGAAACCGCACCAGAGGTCACTCACTGGTGGAAAGAGATCTGAGGTGGATGAAACCGCACCAGAGGTCACTCACTGGTGGAAAGAGATCTGAGGTGGATGAAACCGCACCAGAGGTCACTCACTGGTGGAAAGAGATCTGAGGTGGATGAAACCGCACCAGAGGTCACTCACTGGTGGAAAGAGATCTGAGGTGGATGAAACCGCACCAGAGGTCACTCACTGGTGGAAAGAGATCTGAGGTGGATGAAACCACACCACAGGTCACTCACTGGTGGAAAGAGATCTGAGGTGGATGAAACCGCACCAGAGGTCACTCACTGGTGGAAAGAGATCTGAGGTGGATGAAACCACACCAGAGGTCACTCACTGGTGGAAAGAGATCTGAGGTGGATGAAACCGCACCAGAGGTCACTCACTGGTGGAAAGAGATCTGAGGTGGATGAAACCGCACCAGAGGTCACTCACTGGTGGAAAGAGATCTGAGGTGGATGAAACCGCACCAGAGGACACTCACTGGTGGAAAGAGATCTGAGGTGGATGAAACCGCACCAGAGGTCACTCACTGGTGGAAAGAGATCTGAGGTGGATGAAACCGCACCAGAGGACACTCACTGGTGGAAAGAGATCTGAGGTGGATGAAACCGCACCAGAGGTCACTCACTGGTGGAAAGAGATCTGAGGTGGATGAAACCGCACCAGAGGTCACTCACTGGTGGAAAGAGATCTGAGGTGGATGAAACCGCACCAGAGGTCACTCACTGGTGGAAAGAGATCTGAGGTGGATGAAACCGCACCAGAGGACACTCACTGGTGGAAAGAGATCTGAGGTGGATGAAACCGCACCAGAGGACACTCACTGGTGGAAAGAGATCTGAGGTGGATGAAACCGCACCAGAGGTCACTCACTGGTGGAAAGAGATCTGAGGTGGATGAAACCGCACCAGAGGTCACTCACTGGTGGAAAGAGATCTGAGGTGGATGAAACCGCACCAGAGGACACTCACTGGTGGAAAGAGATCTGAGGTGGATGAAACCGCACCAGAGGTCACTCACTGGTGGAAAGAGATCTGAGGTGGATGAAACCGCACCAGAGGTCACTCACTGGTGGAAAGAGATCTGAGGTGGATGAAACCGCACCAGAGGTCACTCACTGGTGGAAAGAGATCTGAGGTGGATGAAACCACACCAGAGGTCACTCACTGGTGGAAAGAGATCTGAGGTGGATGAAACCGCACCAGAGGTCACTCACTGGTGGAAAGAGATCTGAGGTGGATGAAACCGCACCAGAGGTCACTCACTGGTGGAAAGAGATCTGAGGTGGATGAAACCGCACCAGAGGACAACGCTGGGGGGAAACAGCAGGAAGGAAGGCGTGATGGAATTAACCACTTTGTTGGAGAACGTGAAGGTCAAGTATAACTGCACTGCGATGTCCTTGTTGTTTTTGCCGTTGTGATGTGCCGTGCTGATGCACAACAGAGAGGCCTGCCCTGCGCTGTGTTCTCCCTCTTATCTACGTAATGCACCTTAGGCTCAATCTGTTAATGCAGCACTCCTAAAATACAAAGAAGTGGGGACAAAATTCTACATAGATATTCTCCAGACTGTATCCACCATAATCAAAGGTACAACCTTCAAACACCTCAAGCCGGATTTATACTTTGTTGCATGCTGGTATCCTGCATGTTGAACAGATCTACATGTCGTGAGCTTATAGATCTGCAATTGTCTGCACAGGACACCGTCGTATGAGTATAAATTAAGGCATCGGTCCTTTGGTGCACAGGACAGAGACACATTTCTCTTGTGCGTAAGCATGCCCTGCAAAGTTGTAGAGGGGATTTAGGCCAGTGGTTCCCAAAGTGGGGTCCGGGGACCCCCAGGGGTACTTGAGGGAGTTCCAGGGGGTCCGCAGCTAAATGATAGTTTGGAACCAAATGGGCCCTTGTGGGTCTGTAACTCTGAGAGTGTACAAACGGGTCCATTCGGTTCCATTTGTACACTCTCAGAGTTAAATAAACATTGATTTTACAATATAAATTGGGGGTCCCAGAGATAGAAATGCCATTAAATGGGGGTCCGTAGACTAATGCATGTCAAACTGGGGGTCCTTGAAATTAAACGGGTTGAGAATCACTGCTAGAGCCGTAAAAATATTCTCTTATGGGGGTCCCTGGCATGTCTTTTCAATTTGGGGGTCCTTGACATGAAAAAGTTTGGGAACCACTGATTTAGGCAATCCCGTTGTGGTTATAGTTGACTGCCTTAAAATAAACATTGAGAGAGCATCATCAAATCTGAAAGCCAGAGCACAAGACATTCTTTTCCACTACCAACACAAGCACAACCGTGAAGTACAGTATGTCATCGGCATTAACACCACGGGGAGCTATATCGCTTTCATTTCCAAAAGGGTTTTGGGGGACGTCACGGCAAGTGACAACCATGTGACCTGAGAACCACGCGGCCTTCTTCAGAAACTACCGCCCAGAGACTCGGTGTTGGCGGATCGTGGATCTGACATCTGTCAGACTAATGTGTGCAGAAGTGAAAATCCCTGCATTCATAAGAGGACGCTGCCAGCTGGATGCAAAACGTGTTGAAACACGGGCGGAGAGCTTCACCTCAGGGCCTATGCGGAGAGATTGGCAAGATGTGTACGCACTAAGTAAGACCATACCAATGAGCATGGTGTGACGTGTGTGTGTGTGTGTGTGTGTGACCATGACCGACCATGTTTTTGTCAAACAGACAGCCATGCATCACTGTCATTGTTGACCGAAAAGGGCGAGGTATGGGAGGTGTATGGATAGAAGGGCAGAACAGAATCATCACGGCTCTGCCCCACACAATGCGGAGGGTATACTCCGTTGTCCCTGTTCATATTTACCCCAACGTCTTCCAGCTCAAGACCCAAAAGAGATCAATTGTTGTCTTTCCCGGACAATATAGAATTTGGTGAATCTAATCTAAAAATGGGTCGCTACCCTTTGTTTGGGGATTACGGATTTACAGTACATTTAATAACAACCTTTCTTTCTCTCTCTCTCACTATCCTCTCTCTCTCTCTGACATGGAGTTCAGAGGGTGTTCGTTCTCGTCACAGAGCTAGGCGGTTGAACAAAAAGGGACAACGGTCGACAACACATACAGCACACACACACACACACACACACACACCCCCCCACTTGGCAAAGTCACCCGTAATTACACCCCGACACGTTGACAAGCACGCCCTATCGTTGGACACCTCGACAACTGACATCACAGCAGGACCCAAATAACGTCCTTCCCTCCATTCCATTCGTCACCTTCTGTCTTCTTCACAGCTCTATGGAGGAGCGCTAGCTCAGTGCAGGGCCTCAACACGAGGGCCGGGGCCCACTGGTGGGCCACGAGGGCATTGCAAGTCATGGGCCCCCCAAATAAAGATGACATGGTATATATGTGTTTGTATAACCTTGAGAAATGGAGTGTTAGAATTATTTCCTATTATTCTTGGAAAGTAAGTTTCCAAACGCTTTTGAGAACTGCTCCACATACGGGGAACTGGAACGGGAGTGGTCTCCCACCCACTCCCCTCCCATGAGTAAACTACCATCAAATGAAGCAAAAAGTAAACAGTTTCTGCAAGTTACAAGCCAGAAGATTTAATTCTTATTCCTATGATTTGCAAATAATTAGCAGAAATGCATCTAATGACCTAATTTAAAGCAGCAGTGCTTGGCTAGATTATTCTCCAGAATTTGGCAAAGTCACAGCCACACATAATTAAACCATTCCTCCCTCCCTCTCCCTCTCTGTACTATATATAGGTTCCTTGAGTGCGTGCGTGTGTGCGTGCATGCATGCATGCATGCTTGAGTGAAACGGATAGACAGACAGACAGACATTTTCTATTTTTAACATTGATATCATGCGGTCTTGAATTTGATGTAGGTAAGAGGAACATGAACGTGTGGGAGGAGTAGCACCTACTGTATACCTGAGCTTAGGTCTAAACAGATGGATAAACAGATAGATAAACCAGTTATAGAAGAACATGGCAGGAGCTAAAACGGTTTATTAAGGGGAAAACTGGAATCCAACAACTCCTAAAAACATGGTCGCTGGAGTCGCTTAAGGCTGGGGAGTTTACTAGCGTAGGGCAAACTTATTTTTTATTCCTCCAGTGCTATTGCTCCTGCCGTGTTGACTTCCCTCTCATTACGGAGATGCTGTCATGCATGTTATTTCACAGAAAATACAATTTCGAGTAACTGCTCCCTGGGCCAAACCCCCCCCCCCCCGCCCTCCTCCCCCCCTGTGAAGCCCTGCAGAGCCAAGTCAGGCTACCAAGGAAATCTCCCAGCAAAGCAGAAGTGACAGGCCGTAGAGCCAGCTAATATCCTCTGACACGGGGGCACTGGGACCCCTCACCTCCACTCAACACATCCAGCAAGCAGCAAATGGAGCCGAACGAGGGCCAAAGGCCTCCAATAACACACCTCGGAGGTAGGGATATAGGCATTCGCAGCGCTATCCGCAGGACCAGATTACTCCGGAAATGACTTGGGAAATGTCGAAAGTGGCCTGATTGTACATCTGCATGTGGAGTGCACCAACAATAATGTCTCATTTAAACGTGGCTGTATGCCAGTGTCACGGACCGAGAATAGCCCATCCACGAGCTCACAACACATCAGCACGGTTCTGTGCATGCGAGGAAGCGGAGATGGTTTTGTGCGTGTGTGGCAAGTGTATGCGTGACGTGTGCGCTTATAGACTTACAGTTGGAGGCCATCGATATTGTCCTTTTCTTTTTGCTGAGGTTTGCGTGATCTGCGCAAAAGGACAGTTTTTTGTGTTTTAAACATTATGTTATAATTTAGCTATTGAAAAATAGCAGATCTACAAGCTCATAGCGCGCCACCGAGTGGCGCGCTACGAGCTTGTAGGTCTGCTATTTTTTTTAAATCGTGAAAATATTTATTTCAGAAAACTGGAGGATTTAGAAGGATTTTTTAAATTTTTTAGGTCAGGCCTAAATGGGTCAAATGATAAGGGACAATATCGGTGGCACCCAACTGTAGACTTAAAAGCGAAAAAATGCTTAGCCTACCTCTGCTCACTGCCTACAGAGCTAATGACTTTATAACAGCCCCAAACACAACATGATTCAGGCATTGATTTGGGCAATGTTTTATTCAAGTTGCATCCCGTTTAACACTGCAGGTGTCGGGGTGAGCCTGCAGGTATATGGACTGGCAGGATGTGGCATTCTGACGTGGCCTACAGGCTCACTGCCTATTCATTCCATGGCGCGCTCCCTCTGACTGCTGATATTTTAGAAATGGGTGCACGGCGTTGATGATAGACCATTGACATTTTCAGCTTGGCATTCAGTTCAATGACAAACCAAGGGGGAGGAGGTGGAGGGCTCTTCATGCCTTTCTCTGAAGGGGAGGAAAGCGAAAACAAGCACATTGTTGCAAAGGTCAATGGGACTTACAAGCAGTGATAACCAAATTAATTACACCTATAGCCTGCATGGGCCTCGGGAACGAGCCCAATGCGAGAGAGGGGTTTCTGAGTGGGTCTAAACTCCCACGGCCCTGGCCACCATTCAGACAGACAGACAGACAGACAGACAGACAGACAGACAGACAGACAGACAGACAGACAGACAGAACGACAGACAGACAGAACGACAGACAGACATAACGACAGACAGACATAACGACAGACAGACAGAACGACAGACAGAACGACAGACAGACAGAACGACAGACAGACAGAACGACAGACAGAACGACAGACAGACAGAACGACAGACAGACAGAACGACAGACAGAACGACAGACAGACAGAACGACAGACAGACAGACAGACAGACAGACAGACAGACAGACAGACAGACAGACAGACAGACAGACAGACAGCTTCATAAAGAGGCAGCGCACGGTGCCAGTCACACGCAGAATAATAAACTATTGGTGACGCACGGAATCTGCCAAGCAAATGAATTGCTCTCTCTCTCTCTCTCTCTCTCTCTAAACACCCCTGCGTCGCATTCATGAGAATGTCAGTAAAAGGTAAAGATTAACATTATCTGTCAGCATCGCACAAAGCGCTTGTGAATTAATGCGTTAAGGTGTTTATTTATACACCAGGAATAAAGCATGGGAAAGTGTTTCAGTTTGTAGGCTGGGTTTTAGTGGCAGCTGGTTGAATGTTTTATCTGACTGATAAAACATGTCAACAGTTTGACTGCATAACCTGTGTTCCACGTTATGTAATCCAATGTTCTTCCCCTGCGTAATACGCTAAACCCGCTATTTGTTTCATTCGCCGTTTTTGAATAATTAAAAATAAATAGCGGATTTGTCGCGGACCGAGGCCGTCGCGTTATGACGACAAAACTGGAAATCGACCCGTGCACTGGGCTGCAAGGGCTTCTGGGAAAATGAGTTCAATGCAAGTGAACGGTGGTTTTGACTGGGCTCTTGCGAGCCCTTACTTCTTGTTCTTCCGCATCACGACGGTGGCATATTTTTCGGCAGCCTCGGTATATGTCATATATTAATATAAAGCCCTCAAAGTGTTAAGATTAACTTAATACACACAGGACTTCTATCTCCAGATGTTCCCGTTATCAACGTATTCATATTACCGAATTTAATCATTGTACTAATGTTCAACATCTAGATTAACTCATGTATTGCCTTGCTTATTTCTTTCTTATTCATAACAAAAATATATTTCCCAGATTTTGTACTTTAACAGTGACACCACATGTGCACTAAACCTCATTTTAATCTTTTGTGTGTAAAGTAAAGCATCAAACATGGCTTGCTTGCCAGTGTAAACCTCTTCTCCTCTCAACTGGCAGTTCCATCTTCAGCATCCTTCCTCCCTGCCTCCGTTTCACATCTCAACTTCGCATCTCTTGTTTTGTGCGCATGTGCGTGTGTTTGCGAAGGATAAGAAAGGTAAATGCATTCATATACAGTTGGGTGCCACCGATATTGTCCCTTATCATTTGACCCATTTAGGCCTGACCTCAACATTTTAAAAAATCCTTCTAAATCCTCCAGTTTTCTGAAATAAATATTTTCACGATTTTTCAAAAATAGCAGACCTACAAGCTCGTAGCGCGCCACTCGGTGGCGCGCTATGAGCTTGTAGATCTGCTATTTTTCAATAGCTAAATTATAACATAATGTTTAAAACACCAAAAGGGGTTCCCGCCCAAAATGGGTTAACTGTCCTTTTGCACAGATCACGCAAACCTCAGCAAAAAAAAAAAGGACAATATCGATGGCCTCCAACTGTAGCACTTGTTCTAGTCTCTTCAACCATTCAAATGCACATTACAGCGTACTTCGCGTTCACCATTCACAATTTCACACACACACCACGATGACGACAGAAACACACACGTAATTATGCAGTACACATTCACACACCGATCCGTGCGAGGCCAAGAACGTGCTCATCGGGAGCACGTAGTGCTTCAATGTCTTGCCCAAGGACACTTTGGTAAAACAAGAATATACTGAGATTCCTGTGTCAATGTACTATAATGATGGGTTTTTAAGTGTATGTGTGTGAGAGAGAGAGATAAGGGGAGTCGAGGGAGGCTATAGAGATAGAGAGAGAGAGAGAGAGGGAGAGAGAGAGTTCGTACACTGTTTATACACATTACGTGTAATAGTGAGTGGTACACATGAGCCACACACACACAGTGAAGGCAACAACCAGCTCATCGGTTCAACCAGTTCAATGTCTTCCTAAAGGACACAAGAACGGACTGTGTGTGTGTGTGTGTGTGTGTGTGTGTGTGTGTGTGTGTGTGTGTGTGTGTGTGTGTGTGTGTGTGTGTGTGTGTGTGTGTGTGAGTGAGTGAGTGAGTGAGTGAGTGAGTGAGTGAGTGAGTGAGTGAGTGAGTGAGTGAGTGAGTGAGAGAGTGAGAGAGTGAGAGAGAGAGAGAGAGAGAGAGAGAGAGAGAGGATGGGGGGTATAGAGATAGAGGGGGAAGAGAGAGAGAGAGAGAGAGTGAGTGAGAGAGAGAGAGAGAGAGAGAGGATGGGGGTATAGAGATAGAGGGGGGAGAGAGAGAGAGAGAGAGAGGGAGAGAGAGAGAGAGAGAGAGAGAGAGAGAGAGGAAGAGAGAGAGATAGAGAGGGAGAGAGAGAGAGAGAGAGAGAGAGAGAGAGAGGAAGAGAGAGAGAGAGAAGAGAGAGAGAGGATGGGGGGGTATAGAGATAGAGGGGGAAGAGAGAGAGATAGAGAGGGAGAGAGAGAGAGAGAGAGAGAGAGAGAGAGAGAGAGAGAGAGAGAGAGAGAGAGAGAGAGTGAGTGAGAGAGAGAGATAGAGAGAGGATGGGGGTATAGAGATAGAGGGGGAAGAGAGGGAGATAGAGAGGAAGAGAGAGAGAAGGGAGGGAGGGAGAGAAAGAACAAGATGTTTTTTGAGTCTGCACATTCTTAAGTGACTCGGTACTGAGAGAGAGTGTATCATGTCACCCTGATTTTATGTGACATAAACCTCTAGGATCTTCTGTTACGTATGCAAGCTGACATCCCCCAAAGGGATGCAGGCCTACAAATGTCTGATTCACGTTTTGAGGAATGGAAACCATGCAAAAAGGAGAGCAAATAAAGTGGGGCAACAGGATCGCTGCGCACAGAAATATATGTATCCAAAAAAATAGCAATGAATAGGGATGGAGCTCGATACCCGATACCCGGAAAAACATGATAACAAGCTTATTGAGTTCCCGGCATCAATATGCTTTTTTGGCTTATCGAGCCTGTTATGGAGCATAGCGGCCCATGACGTGCTGTTCAAACAATCAAGACAAGAGGCGATCAAGAAATACATCTAATCACCCATGCTGGCACAAACATGTCGGTCTAAAAGTGTATTGATACCTGACAATCAGCACTGCCCGGACGGGTAAACAAAATGATGCTTTGAAAGTGATGGTGCACACATTAACCAGTTAGTTTCTTCAATATAATTTTCCAAAAGTAAAAAGTTCCATAGGGCCCTAGTAAAATCTGTGTTCAGATTTTTGTCATCTCCTGTCTTTCCACAAAATAATAGAAAATGCTCGATAAGAGCTCGATAAACCTGATAGATAAGGTGCTCATTATCAATACAAATTAACAAGCTCAATCCCTAGCAATGAATACGTATAACCCACATACCGTACACACATGCAGCCAGCCAGCCAGCCAGCCAGCCACGCACGCACGCACGCACGCACGCACGCACGCACGCACATAATGTACCCATAATGTAGTATGATTCCACGGAGCACAGCGTACACATGACTGCGGATGGAATCATTACTGGAGCCAAAAACATTATTACCGTCATTACCCCCCCCCCCCCCTTCCCCCTCCCCGACAGCGGGCAAATCACTACTCTCCTTGTGCATGCAGATCACTCCAAATGCGTCTCGGCAGATGGAGCAAAATGCTCCCGAAGCTCGCAAGTAGCGCAGAGCGGCCTCCGTTTCGTAAATTCGTAATAAAGCCTCAGCTTCTTTTATTGTCTCCACCAGGCCGAAGGCATGGGGAGAGAGTAGGTTTTGGACTCTGTCCGTGTGTGTGTGTGTGTGTGTGTCCGTCCTTCCTTCCGTCCGTCCGTCCGTCCGTCCGTCCGTCCGTCCGTTACCAGCTAATCTCCGCCACCGTTGGCCCGATCCATGCCAAACTTTGCATACACACTCCCTGTATGCCAACGATGAACCTCTGCCCCAAATATTCTTCAACGGCCTGTCATAGCGCCACCATGAGGCCGATTTAGGCAAAACACATTTCTGTAGATTACTCGTACACATTTCATCCATAGATCACACAATTTGGTAAACACTATCTCCATAGTCATGTGATCAACACGGATCTGCACCATTTCCCATCTTCCATCCTGATTGGCTAAGATTGGCTTCCAAAGCTCACATGATTGGTCCGTTTCGAACAAAATGCCACAAATCACAGTGTGCAATTTCCGTGAAATTATACACGCACATTTCCACTAGGCCGAGGACGACATGCCACTCATTTTTTTCCAAATCAGCCTCATGGTGGTGCTATAACAGGCCAATTCCTGTTTTTAGCTATAACTGCATCGATCTGTATACAACTTATGTATGCGCACTCCCTAGAGGCCATGGAAAAAACATTGTCCCTGCATCCCTCCACATCTGCCGGTTATAGCGCCACCATGAGGCCGATTTCGGCAAAACACATTGCTTATGTTAGTCGCACAGATTTCATCCGAATCTCACGCAAATCGGTACACATGATCTCTGTATAGTAGTCATGTGATCAAGACAAGTCTGTTGGATTTCTCAGATTCTACACTTTGGCTAACATTGCCTTCCAAAGTTTTCAGGAGTGGCCCGTTTCGTTCAAAATACTGCTCATCCATAATTCTATCCTCAGAGATGCTATGAGTGATCTGGCTCTGCATTTCTCACACAGTCCTATCCTCCTTGTGGAGACCGGTGCCCAGAAGGGCACTTTTTCTTTCTTTTCTTTTCAAAATCTTTTTATTCAGGTTTTTGTAACAGTAGCCCAGGGGCAAGTATTAAACAGACATATAAAATATAAAAATAAAACTCAATCCCCTATCCCACCCTCCCCCCACCCACAATCCCAAGGATAGTCGGAAAAACTGTCTGGAGGAAATAAAGCACTTTTTCTAGTTCATAATGGTTTCTACCCAATCCAAGGAAAGAGCCCATTGTCGGGAGCAGTGTTATTTTCTCTCTACGTCGTCCTCAGACGAGCCCTCGTAGACTAAAACTAAGACGAAAAATGTTTGTCGACTACCTTTTTCCACTGACAAAAACTAAATGGAAACTAAATGGAAACTAAGACTAAATGTATTGACAATTTTGTCAACCAATAAAAATGTTAGGAAGGGACTAGTGGACAAGAGATCCAGTATAAGTCATTTTACACTTGGTTACATGCTGAAAATAGACGATATACAAGCCCACAACGCGTCGCATCGACTAAATCAACTGTAGATTTAGTTGACTAAATATCTAAGGAAAGAAACATGCGCAATTGAGACCAAGGAAGCTGAACGCGGAAGTGTTTGGCTGCATATACAGTTGGAGGCCATCGATATTGTCCTTTTCTTTTTGCTGAGGTTTGCGTGATCTGCGCAAAAGGACAGTTAACCCATTTTGGGCGGGAATCCCTTTTGGTGTTTTAAACATTGTTATAATTTAGCTATTGAAAAATAGCAGATCTACAAGCTCATAGCGCGCCACCGAGTGGCGCGCTACGAGCTTGTAGGTCTGCTATTTTTGAAAAATTGTGAAAATATTTATTTCAGAAAACTGGAGGATTTAGAAGGATTTTTAAAATTTTTGAGGTCAGGCCTAAATGGGTCAAATGATAAGGGACAATATCGGTGGCACCCAACTGTAGGATGTCATGAAGGAGGAAGAAGAAAAGGAGCGAGAGAGACAAGCTGCAATAATGGCATCCCTGCCTTTACCTCCAACTAAACTGAGCTTTTCCTGACATGAGTGGATTTGCAATGATCCTTTGATTGGCGGGACACAATCAATTACATGCCCCGTCAGCTTTTTCTCCCCAACATCCTTTGTTTTAATCTTATCCCGGGATACGGCATCCTGATGCGGCTCCATGCGTGTATACGAGAGAGCACAGGGTGGGCTGATCCCGCTCACATAATGCATGCACTGACACACTCGCTGGACGCCACCCACGCAGGAGGCAGGAGCATGCACACACACACACACACACACACACACACACACACACACACACACACACACACACACACACACACACACACACACACACACACGCAGGAGCACGTGCACACACGCACGCGCACACACACACACACACACACAGAATGAGAGAGAGAGTTCAATTATGTATGGCTGTGACTTTGCAAAAATTCAAATTACAGAGAATAATGTAGCCTGGCATGTGCTGCTGTAAATTAAGTCATTAGATGCATTTCTACTAATTATTTACAGCTTAATTATTATCTAATTGCAAATCATTAAGTGAAACTAAAAGGATATGATGTGGCTCGTAACTCCAGAAAGTTTGCTTTTGGCTCATTTGATGGTACTCGTTGGAGGGGATTGAGTTCAAGTTTTGCATCTATGGGGCCATTCGCAATGGAAAAAGTGTCCTATCTCGAGTCTTGAGACTTTTTAGTACTAACCTTCCAAAAAGATAGGAAATGATTTGATCTAAATAGTAAAATTGTATGTATGTATGTATGTATGTATGTATGTACTGCACCCGTTCATGTACTGCACCCGTCCATGTGTCTATTCATGTTCTGCACCCGCCCATGTGTCTATTCATGTACTGCACCCGTCCATGTGTCTATTCATGTACTGCACCCGCCCATGTGTCTATTCATGTTCTGCACCCGTCCATGTGTCTATTCATGTACTGCACCCGTCCATGTGTCTATTCATGTACTGCACCCGTCCATGTGTCTATTCATGTACTGCACCCGTCCATGTGTCTATTCATGTACTGCACCCGTCCATGTGTCTATTCATGTACTGCACCCGTCCATGTGTCTATTCATGTACTGCACCCGTCCATGTGTCTATTCATGTACTGCACCTGTCCATGTGTCTATTCATGTACTGCACCCGTCCATGTGTCTATTCATGTACTGCACCCGTCCATGTGTCTATTCATGTTCTGCACCCGTCCATGTGTCTATTCATGTACTGCACCCGTCCATGTGTCTATTCATGTTCTGCACCCGTCCATGTGTCTATTCATGTACTGCACCCGTCCATGTGTCTATTCATGTACTGCACCCGTCCATGTGTCTATTCATGTACTGCACCCGTCCATGTGTCTATTCATGTACTGCACCCGTCCATGTGTCTATTCATGTACTGCACCCGTCCATGTGTCTATTCATGGCATGCATTACCCACCTGAACTAGTCCTAAAGGCTCATAAATAGTCTGGATTTTCGGTGGTTAGGTGACCACCGAACTACAACATGACGTCACGAGCCGCGGTGAAGAGCAAACCACCGCCACCGCTCCAGCCCTTCTCTCTGTTTTTGCGTGTATACGAGAGAGCACAGGGTGGGCTGATCCCGCTCACATAATGCATGCACTGACACACTCGCTGGACGCCACCCACGCAGGAGGCAGGAGCATGCACACACACACACGCAGGAGGCAGCAGCACGTGCACACGCATGCACGCACGCACGCATGCATACACACAGAATGAGAGAGAGAGTTCAATTATGTATGGCTGTGACTTTGCAAAAATTCAGATTACAGAGAATAATGTAGCCTGGCATGTGCTGCTGTAAATTAAGTCATTAGATGCATTTCTACTAATTATTTACAGCTTAATTATTATCTAATTGCAAATCATTAAGTGAAACTAAAAGGATATGATGTGGCTCGTAACTCCAGAAAGTTTGCTTTTGGCTCATTTGATGGTACTCGTTAGAGGGGAGTGAGTTCATGTTTTGCATCTATGGGGCCATTCGCAATGGAAAAAGTGTCCTAACTTGAGTCTTGAGACTTTTTAACTAACCTTCCAAAAAGATAGGAAATTATTTTATCTAAATAGTAACATTGTATGTGTGTGTATGTATGTATGTATGTATGTATGTATGTATGTATGTATGTATGTATGTATGTATGTATGTATGTGGTATTTTACTGAAAAGTGTTGAATCAATCAAAGAGTAGAGAGAGAGAGAGAGAGAGAGAGAGAGAGAGAAGGGGGGGGGGGGGGGGAACAACAATTGCACACTTACCTCTCCTTGAATTCAAGGAAGATCTTGCCCAGTCCGTTTCCTCCAGTGACCATGTTCAGGTCGATGGCCCTCAGCAGAGCAAAGTGGACCTTGATCACATCCTGACAACATGATGATCAGCCAAGCATTAGAGGTTCCACCATGTTCTGCACCCGTCCATGTATCTATTCATGTACTGCACCCGTCCATGTGTCTATTCATGTACTGCACCCGTCCATGTGTCTATTCATGTACTGCACCCGTCCATGTGTCTATTCATGTACTGCACCCGTCCATGTGTCTATTCATGTTCTGCACCCGTCCATGTGTCTATTCATGTTCTGCACCCGCCCATGTGTCTATTCATGTACTGCACCCGTCCATGTGTCTATTCATGTACTGCACCCGTCCATGTGTCTATTCATGTTCTGCACCCGCCCATGTGTCTATTCATGTTCTGCACCCGTCCATGTGTCTATTCATGTACTGCACCCGCCCATGTGTCTATTCATGTTCTGCACCCGCCCATGTGTCTATTCATGTACTGCACCCGTCCATGTGTCTATTCATGTACTGCACCCGTCCATGTGTCTATTCATGTACTGCACCCATCCATGTGTCTATTCATGTACTGCATTACCCACCTGACCCACCCCTAAAGACTCATACATAGTCAGAAGTCTGGATTTTCGGTGGTTAGGTGACCACCGAACTACAACATGACGTCACTGAGCCGCGGTGAAGAGCAAACCACCGCCACCGCTCCAGCCCTTCTCTCTGTTTTTACTCACCACCGCTCAACGTTATTTCAGCTCCGGTGGTCAGCTCACCACCGGAGTGGTGGTCACCTCACCACCGAACATCCAGACTATGAATAGGCCTTAAAGCCGCTTCCATCCATCCACCCACCCACCCACCCTTCCACCCATCCATCCATCCATCCACCCATCCACCCACCCATCCATCCATCCACCCCATTTGAGTTTAAATTAGTCGATATTTCAGTTGTTTTATTATTTTTCATTTTTGTATTAGTTGCATTCACAGTTAGAACTGCCACATCAAAATAGAACAAGGCGGAGGATATTCCATCAGAGTTGCTCTATTTTTTCGGATGCCAGAAAGGGATGTAATTAATTGATTTCTAGGCCACGTTGTGTTGCCACAGCGCTGCACTAAATAAAAGATCAGCTGGAACAGATAATGAGGATAATTTTATTCGTGCTTTTCTTTCTCATTCCTTGACCTGTGTGAGATGAAACGAAACA
This sequence comes from Electrona antarctica, assembly GCF_951216825.1. Taxonomy (NCBI): domain Eukaryota; kingdom Metazoa; phylum Chordata; class Actinopteri; order Myctophiformes; family Myctophidae; genus Electrona; species Electrona antarctica. The sequence goes on from NC_136797.1 coordinate 14,363,512, forward strand.
GTTGCATCCTGCTGAATAATGGACTTATGGTGGAAAGTAATTAAGTACTTTTACTTAAGTACTGTACTTAAGTACAATTTTGAGGTATTTGTACTTTACTTGAGTATTTCCAATTCTACTCCACTACATATCAGAGTAAAAATTTATACTTTTACTCCACTACAATTATTTGAAAACTTTAGTTACTACTAGTTACTTCGGTGATTTTAATTTTGATTCGAAAACATACATTAACCACTTCAACCCTATACATTTTGGCCATTTGAAAAGAGCCGATCTACAAGCTCACAATGCGTCGCAATTGAGAGCTTGTAGATCGGCTCTTTTCAATAGATTTTCTACACATTTTGAACTTGTGAAATGGGACATTCTGCAATATGAATACTTTGACTTTTAGTACTTTAAGTACATTTTGAAGCCGATACTTTTGTACTTTTACTCAAGTGCATTTTCAATTCCGTACTTTTACTTGTAACGAAGTAGTTCTAGAATTGCAGTATTGGTACTTTTACTTAAAACAATTGAGTACTTTTTCCACCACTGCTAACCACAGTAAAATCCAGAAACGCCATTTGGTTACATTTATACACTCTCAGAGTGACAATCAGGACTATTTCTCCCCCTGATAGTTTACTATACTGTAGTCCACTGATGAATTCATCCATCTTTTCGTGAAAAACACAATTAGTTACATGGTCTAACACACATCCAAACGTACACTACACATACATGTATAATTTCAATCCCTTGAATGGTTACTCACCTCAAGATTGACGAAGATAGCCTCCATGTCTTGCGGACTTAAAACATGCTTCAAAGGGATCATGTAATTCTGCATGGGGGTGAAAGACAGTAGAATGTTTTTGAGTGGTGCAACCACTCCCTTACGGAGCTACTGTATGTGTGTGTGTGTGTGTGTGTGTGTGTGTGTGTGTGTGTGTGTGTGTGTGTGTGTGTGTGTGTGTGTGTGTGTGTGTGTGTGTGTGTGTGTGTGTGTGTGTGTGGGTGCGTCAGAGCACAAAAACAGCATGGTTGTTTTTCACCACCTGTGCGCAACCTAACACACACAAACACACACCCACATATAAACTGTATATATGGTGATTTCGGGTGTGCCAGTACAGTACAGTAGAGGGTGCAGTAGAGGGACCCCCACACGGTAACTCTCAAACGTTTCGGACGCGGGGCGGCTTGCCGGAATCGGGCCGGCACCCTGGGTGCGTTCCTGTGGGTCTGGAACTACTTAACTCTTAAGATTCTTAAGATTTTACACTTGCTGAGAATGTGCACATGCTGAAAATAGCCGATCTACAAGCTCTGCGACGCGTTGTGAGCTTGTAGATCGGCTATTTTCAGCATGCAACCAAGTGTAAAATGACTAATACTGTATCTCTTGTCCACTAGTCCCTTCCTGACATTTTAGTCTAGTATTTGTTGACGAAATTGACAGTATATAAGTTAGTTTTAGTCATCATGGCTTAGTTTCATTTAGTTTCCATTTAGTTTGTCAGTGAAAAAAGGTAGTCAACGAACATTTTTCACAAAATCAACACTCAGTGGTTTGACAGCATCATAAATTGACCACAGCAGCACACCACCACCACCACCACCATTGTAAACGACCACCACAGTGCTGGCGCATCCAAGCCATTAGGAGGAAAATTACACCTTTTATTGAAGGGCAGTTCAATTGGAAAGTTGTGAACTGAAGCACGAGAGAAAAATCAATAAGAACATGAACTACACTGTGGAAAATAAAGAGGACGACAACATGCTGCTGCGACTCACTTGACGTGTGCATGTGGTCGTTTCGCAGACCGTGACACAATGTGTGTTGTGGCTATTAATCCATTTAGGCCTGAGGCAGATTCTAAAAAGAAAATTGCTTCTAAATCCTGACAGTTTTCTGAAAAATGTTTCTATGTCAGCCGGTGCTCAACCTTTTTCATGGCAAGGAGCCCCATTTGGCCACCGACCCCCATCTGAAAATATGTTGTTCCAGGTAGAGATAATCGGCCGATAATCGGCCAGCGATCGGTGATCGGCCGATATTCCCTCTGATCGGTAATCGGCATTTACCCTATCTGGAGAAACTGATCTTTTACACCATTTAAGTGGTATAAATGTCAATCAGATATATAGTATAATATCATTTTGCATTTTTGTGACAGGCCTAAACATTCTCCCCTTCCTTCCCACACACAGGAACAGTTTTGACGTGGGTTTTGACATATAATCATTTTGGAAATATAAAAATTTGCAACATTTCAGTATCGGTACCGATACTCAGTATCGGTACCGATACTCAGTATCGGTATCAGACCTATCGGTATCGGCCGATCATGAGAAAAACAATCGGTGATCGGAGCATTCCTAGTTAACGTGGCAGCGGTGGCCGAACGGATTGCGGAGCGGTCTTGATACCGGAAGGTCGCCAGTTCGAATCAGCGGTCCGACACGTTAAAATTACCACCGCTGAAGTGCCCTTGAACAAGGCATTGAACCACTACGATGAAATGTTCTATGAGCAGGGCCTAGCTGGAAACAAGTTCTTGAGCTTAGCCCAGATACCCTGGGTAAATATAGTAATCATTTCATTTCATTTCAGTTCCAGGGTCCCCACCCAGAAGCTGAGATTTGAGTAAAAAAAGTGCGCTCTGAAAGAATATATTCAAAGATTTATTGCCGCATTTTCACGATTTTTCAAAAATAGCAGACCTACAAGCTTGTAGATCTGCTATTTTTCAATAGCTAAAGTATGACACAATGCTTAAAACACCAAAAGGGGTCCCGTTCAGAATGGGTTAAAAAGAAGAAGAAAAAAAACATGGCAAGATGATAGGGTCTATAACGGAGTGTCTTCCTTGGGGATCTACTGTATAACAGTGGTTCCCAAAGTGGGGTCCGGGGACCCCTAGGGGTCCTTGAGGGAGTTCCAGGGCGTCCCCAGCTAAATGATAGTTATAGGAACCAAATGGACCCCTTATGGGTCTGGAACTCAGAGAGTTAAATTAACTTTGATTTTACAATCTATTATACATTTGAAAACATGTGCCCAAGCGCACGCACAGGAACACAAGGCACCAGCTACTACGTCACTGACACGCTGCAACACGCTGCAACACACACTGCAACAACACACTAACACGTCACACACTTACCCTCCGCGTCGTTGGTTCCCTATCTCCTCATGTCGCGCCGCACGGCCACACTCGACACCAGCCGCGTAAAAATTGTCATCGCACTGCCACTAAAGCCGGCTCCCGTCCACACTCGCAAACAATATCAATATCAATAATAAACACAAACACGCCACAAGCACCGACACCCCCGCCTAATTTGTTGCCACGTCTATGAAAACAAGCACAGAAAAAATGCCATTCAACACGCTACTTACACACACTACCACTCGCTTACAATACGCGGACCTGGCAACACTACATTCCCTCTCCCATTGGCTCACAGCCCACCACGTGACCCACACAGGGAGGGAGACGATTGCGTGATGCTTCTATGTACAGGATTCTATAGGTCACCACTTTTGGTGTGACACACACACGGCTTCTGTTTACTAGAAGAAGAAGAACTACACAGCGCACACTCTGATTCTAACTTGGACACTTACCATAATGCTAACACGACCGCGTCGACACCTGGCGTGGTACAAGCGGGACAAACCCAGGCGCATATATGGATACCAACAACAACACTACACGCACACGCGCGCGCTGCAACAACAAACAGCTACGTACAGTGTGTGTGTGCGTGCGTGCGTGCGTGCGCGGGGGGGGGGGGATTTGGATCGCCTCGCGATGCCGCGACAATGGCACTACACTACACAGGGCTCGCCAGTGCCACTACGTACTCGCATTTGCGACTTACACTATCACCGTGCGAATTGTAACATTCACTTTGTAGCACCGCTGCGACTACACAATCCAAACTACTTTAGAGCTACACGTTGCGCCGTTTACATCCACAACAATGTGTCACTCTCTCGGTTCTGCACCGCTGCTGGAGAAGTATAGCACTGTCGAAGGCAGCGCAACTACTCCCCCCCCCCCCCCCCCACACACACACACACACACACACACACCCCAGAGAGGGAGGAGAGAGAAGAGAGCGAGAGAGAGACAGAGCACACACGTCTTCACGTAGGAACACAGAGACAAAGACAGCGCTTTCCAGTCCTTACCTTTTCTCTCACATTGTTTTCTTAGCTTTGTGACTGACCAATGAGAAGCAGATTGTATTGTCTGCAAAGCAACTATGTGTCTGTCACAAATAAAAGTTCTGTCCTGCAAGCCCATGTCATGTCAACACAGACAAGGCAGCTGTGCGCGCGGTGACTCCTGCAAATTACACTGACCCAATATTATTTTGTACAACCTAGCAAAGCATAACATATGATGGAGAATAGGCTGGTCTCTCTTTTTACAAGACATACGCCATTGCATACAGGTTCTCAACCTTTTTAATTTCAAGGACCCCCATAACTCTGACAGTAAAACCAAATGGACCCATAAGAGTCCCATTTGATTCCATTTGTACAGTATCAGAGTTAAAAGTTATAAAACAGTCCATTTGGTTCCATTTGTACACTCTCACAGTTACACACCTGTAGGGTCCACTTGGATCCATTTGTACACTCTCAGAGTTACAGACCTATAATGGGTCCATTTGGAACCCCCTCAAGGAACCATGAGGGTCCCTGGATCACACCTTTGAGAGCCACTGCTTTAAAAAAATACATAACTAATATAGAGCATATTTGATCAATTTAATGTTAGGCTACAGATTATTTTGACATCTGAATTTAACAGAACCGCCCACGCACGACACATGCACATGCACGACGTGCACGCGCATGTCCACATCCACATGCACGCGCGCATGTGGCCTCTTTTTGCTCATTCAGAATATGGTATGCCTACACACTTAACATAATGCAAACACGCAAATTGCGCAAACGACTGCATCGACACCTGGCGTGGAACAAACGGGACCAACCGAGGCGCATATATGGATAAGAACAACAACACTACACGCGCGCGCGCGCACGCGCTGCAACACAAAACAGCTGCATAAAACGCGTGTCACTGTGGACTTCTGTATCTGTGGACTTCTGTATCGCAACGCGGGGCAACGCAACTCTGGGATGAGCGGGCCGAAGGCCCGCGAAATTCTAGTATTATACATTGGGGTCCAAGAGATAGAAATGCCTTTAAATGGGGGTCCGTAGCCTAATTCAGATCAAACCTGGTGTCCTTGAAATGAAAATAGGTGAAAATCACTGCCAGAGCCGTAAAAAATCTTCTCTTATGGGGGTTCCTTGGTATATGTTTTCGAATGGGGGTCCGTGGGCTAATGAGCGTCAATTTGGGGGTCCTTGACATGAAAAGGTTTGGGAACCCCTGACCTATAAACATGTGACTCCATACTTGTCCATGGTCTGTCAGCCCAAGCCTTCTGGAAGTGTGCACAAGGAATGTAGCACTGATCAGTCCAGTGGTCTGATTAACCCATTTTGACCTGAGATCAGATTCTAAAAATGTTTTCTACATCCTGACAGTTTTCTGAAAAAGCTATGTTTATGTCAGTCGTTCTTCGATTTTTCAAAAATAGCAGACCTACAAGCTCGTAGCGCGCCACTCGGTGGCGCGCTATGAGCTTGTAGATCTGCTATTTTTCAATAGCTAAAGCATAACATAATATTAACACCAAAAGGGGTTCCCGCCCAAAATGGACTAATAGAGACATTTCTATAGACGGCTCTGTGACTCAATCCCAGGCCAACAGCCGACATATAATGCTGTGCCTCCCAAGGTGACCGACTCAGTGTTGTTTTCGTCGACTAAAACTAAGACGAAAAATGTTTGTGGACTACCTTTTTTCACTGACTAAAACTATACAGAAAAACGAAATAAAAAATAATCTATGTTGACTAAAACTAAGACTAAAATATATTGACAATTTTCGTCAACAAATAAAAACTAGACTAAAATGTTAGTGAGGGACTAGTGGACAAGAGATCCAGATTTATGTTAGGTTGCATGCTGAAAATAGCAGATCTACAAGCTCACAACGCGTCACAGAAATCTGCCACTACAACGACATCAAGGCCTGTCAAAACACATTTTAGTCGACTAAATCAACTGTAGATTTAGTCTTTAGTCAAAAACAACACTGATCAGTCCAGTGGTCTGACTAATAGAGCCATTTCTATAGACGGCTCTGTGACTCAATCCCAGGCCAACAGCCCACATATAATGCTGTGCCTCCCAAGGTGACTGACTAGTCTATACAGCACTGGTTTTCAACCCTTTTCATATCAAGGCTCATTATTTATTTGACATTTGAGCCACGGAACCACCATTTGACGACATTAGCCTCTCAGACCCCAAACCTAAAGAATATTTTCTTATAGTTGGATAAGATTTTGTCCACAATTCCATGCTGGAATTCCATAGCAGAGATAACAAACAAATAATGTTGATAAAAAAAATAACAATTCTTCTACATTCTCTCTAAATGTATAGACTTCTTGTAAATTAAGTAATGGCAGATTTGTAACAATAATGTAACTCTTGGGACCCATAAGGGTCCATTTGTATTTTGTACACTCTCAGAGTTACAGACCCATCACCCATAAGGGTCCATTTGGTTCCATTTGTACACTCTCAGAGTTACAGACCCATCACCCATAAGGGTCCATTTGGTTCCATTTGTACACTCTCAGAGTTACAGACCCATCACCCATAAGGGTCCATTTGGTTCCATTTGTACACTCTCAGAGTTACAGACCCATCACCCATAAGGGTCCATTTGGTTCCATTTGTACACTCTCAGAGTTACAGACCCATAAGGGTCCATTTGGTTCCAAACCATCCTTTAGCTGGGGAGTCGGGACCCCCTGGAACTCCCTCAAGGACCCCTGGGGGTCCCCGGACCCCACTTTGGGGACCACTGGACTTACAGTATCATAACCACAGTATCACTGGCATATTGCGACGGGTTATTGCTGCCATGTGTTTATGCTGTGCTAATGCTCACAGAGGCAAAACTTCAGCCGTTGTTGCACTAATATAATTTCATGCTTGTCACCTTCCATCATCTTTAACGATAACAAATAGATCAACTAAAAACGCAATGCTGAGGTGACAAGCTTTATTAACCCCGTCTCAATTAAGCTTAACGAGTCCTCTGATCGCAAGAAGGTTATTCTCGTTAAATTTCTTGTTTGTCTGGTGCAAAATGCACTTGGTTTTAATGAAATCAGTGGAGCAAATTACCTCTAGTCATGTCTGTGGAGAATGTTGATCTTAGTTTTTTTTTTATAAGAGCACTGATGTGTTAGCAACAAATATTGAAACACAGCTAATTGTTAGCGACAATTATCTATACCGCTAAGTGACTTAGTGTGTATGCCTGTGTGCGTGTGTGTGTGCGTGCACGCACGTGCGTGCGTGCGTGAAGTGCATGCAAGTGCATGACTGTAACATGAGGGTGGAAACCTCATATGTCCAAAACTCTTAGGCCTCACTCAGACCTTTACTGCATTGCTGTATGCTTGTTGGATGAATGTTGTGTAGTGTCATGGCCGCCCCAATGCATTTCCAATGGGAGTCACATGGTTTGACACAACATTTGTGTTGTATGAGGGGGAGGGGCGCAGTCGAAACACAGCCGAAAGCCATACAACAGCTTGTAGTCCAAAATGTGGACTACAAACCATGTGACTTCCATTGGAAATGCATTGCATGACACTACACATCATTCATCCAACAAGCATACAGCAATGCAGTAAAGGTCTGAGTGAGGCCTTACATACAAGCTCATATACAAGCTCAGAACACGTTGATTCGCACCTGTAGTGTAATCAAGTAGGGCGTTAATTAAATACAAAAATATATAATTAAAAAAATGCGCTGCATCGGAACAGCTGAGGCTCGTCGACATGTGGCGAGAAGAACGCAACGCAACGCCTCGTCGTCATGTCAGAACCGCTCGTCCGTTGCCAATTCAACTTTAACAGGCTCCGTTGTTTACATCTGCTGCCATGTCGTTTTACAAGCGCGTCGAGGCAGCCTCGTGTAGCCAGGCTTCAATTTGCCTTTTGCAATGCATATTGAGTCTGGTTGTCGCTCAGTTGTGGGCGTATCGCGCGGACCAGCAGTAGTGGAGGACCAACCAGGGACAGTGATGTTAGTATGGCTACCCGAGGCTAGCGTTGAGGTGCTGCGTTTGCGTTGCTCCGAGCTTGTAGATCTGCTATTTTTTTTTAAATCCTGAAAATGTGGCGCAAATCTTTGAATATATTATTCAAAGATATTATTTGCTTCTGGGGGGGTCCCTGGAACAACATATTTTCAGATGGGTGGTCCGCGGCCAAATACAGATAATTCCTATTTCAGAAAACTTTTAGGATTTAGAAGACTTTTTTTATTTGTTTTTAATCTGCCTCAGGTCTAAATGGGTTAAACCACGAGGATGAGAGGTTTCTTGCCTGACAACAGCAAACGATATATATATGTATATATATATCTACGCGTGAAGCCCTGGGGGGTCCGTCTCACAGTGTGAGACCATGCTAATAATAATAATAACCATATCGATCAGCTCCCCTGACATTTGTGCGCTCCCCGGTGGGTGAACGTGCCGATAGCTGACATTTCCACGCTGTGCCCCTTCCCGTGGGACTGCGTGACATGCGGGAGACCTCCTCCCCACCCCGTGTCCCCCACACAGACACCTGAACCGACGCACAGACTGTATACATGCAAATACGCCTGTGGAGCAACACACAAACACGCACACACATCAACGGATGCGTACGCGTACATGCACACACAATGCAAGTACTTGCGCAGCTACTTATAGATGCGTATACGATGTGCATGCAACACGTCATAGCCAATCACATGCTTGTACGCGTGCTTATTTAGATATAACGTCCATTCCTGACGTACATATCTCAGTCTTAATACATCTGCTACTTTTAACACCCCGAACGCCCGGGGGTATTTAGGACCATTAAATCAGAGCGCCCAGCGATTCGCAGCAACGGAGCACATTTCAAGGTGCACAAGGCGCCATCTTGGATGTAGCTGAAGTAGCTAGATGTAGCCAAAACATCGATAACAACGGGAGGTATGATTACTTCTAACGCGACTAGCGGCAGGACCGCGATGGGCCGTCAAAAACATCATCTTTGGTTAGAATTGGACGGATTGATTTAGAGAGTTATTCACGTTTGGATTTTCGGTCTCATCCACTAAAATGGGGGGGGAACATTTTGGATGACGTCCCAACCGGAAATGACATCGAATGTTGGCGGGTGCTCCCAGCCTGTGGAGCGATGCGCGCGGTTATGATATCAATAAAGTTCCGTCCTGTGTTTAATCTCCGTCCTGAGCGCCGAGCGTTACTATTTGAAAGGACGGAGAGCTCCGTTTATGCCGCTTAGGGTGTTAACAGCCTATGCTATTTTGAAACACGTACCATATGCACCTTACGTACTGTATGTATTTCACACTACCCATATTGGTATGTGAACTTTTAGCTATTTCCACCTTTCTTCAAAATGGAGCTTATATTATATGACAGAATGTCACCCATTATCTTTTCACACCTGTTGTACAGCCTGTGTAAATCTGTGAGAATAAATTTGAGTTCATGCAGGCACGCACACACGCGCACACGCACGCACACCCACACCCACACCCACACCCACACCAACCTTCTCAATGTCCTCCAGCGTTTTGTAGTACTTTGCTTCCGTCTCCTGGATCTCCACTAAGCAGCAGTTTCTCTTATCTTCTTCCGTCATGCCCATTTTCTGCCGTGGAGAGAGAGATCGAGGAAAACACTGGTGTCACATGTCATAAATTATACATGGTTTACCATTACTGTCTGTGTAACTATTGAGCAGCCCCCCGTGGCACTGTGTGCCTCCTCTGGTACATCTTGCACAGTAGCCTATTTAAAGCTTTTGTCAATCAATCAATAGTCTTGGATCAATAGCTTGATTGGTAATTGGTTAACATGACGGTTGCCAGTTGGGAATATATAGGGTTTTGACATTGACCACTTATAAGCACTATTTTATACTTCATTACAACGATGGTGTCGCCCCAAAAATAGATCCAATTGTCCGTACGCCGGATGAGCGTGAATTGCACACTGGGCTACCTTGATCTGAAGGAATTGTGGAAGTGTGTGTGTGTGTGTGGTGGGGGGGTGTCTATCGTATTAAATGGATCAGATCAGATGCAGCCAGTGCGAACAACATACCTGGCCAATACACAGATTCTTTTTTTTTATATATATTCTTTATTTTTTTTGCGTTTTTGATAGGGTACAGTAATTAGACAGGAAAGGGGTAGAGAGACGGGGGGGGAAGACATGCGGCAAAGGCCGACGGGTTCGGGACTCGAACCCACGACACGCCGTCAGGCTGGATTACCGGCCTCTAGGTGCCTGGACCGCTCAGCCACGGCCCAATAAACTGATTCTGACTGCGATTAATGAGGCCAACAACACATGAGGCCACTTAACCAAATGCAGGTTTTGCGCACACGCACACACGCACGCGCACACACACACACACACACACAGGGGGGCATCATCTCTATGACCACATCCCCAGCTGTGGCGATGGCTGTCACCAGGCCCAGCAGGACATGACATGACCGTACCATCTGGGGGATGATGAAGACACACAAACAGAGGAGAACAGAGCTCCGGTCGGTTGAGCAACGACCACCAGCCAATAATGGCCAGCAGGGGAGAGCGAGCCCACCAGCCAAACCTCACTGATGTTTAATTGTTTGGCCGCCTTTCGGTTTGATCTGGCATCTGCCTTGCCCTGTCCTTGGGCTGACGTCAGCTACGGTGCTGACGTCAGCTACAGTGCTGCCGTCACCCGGGTTGAGTCACCCCGAGGAGTCAGACTCCAGAAGGCCCCAGATGGGGTTTCCTTATACAGTGGTGGGAAAGTACTCAAATGTCAAAAGCCCAGAATTGAAAATGTACTTGAGTAAAAGTACAAAGGTATTATTTATTGGTAGCGAGGGTGCTTCTCGTCTAAAGGGCCTTTCAAACGTGAAGCGATATAACGCGCCTATATTTTCAATGAGACCTGCGTTTTTGCGCGGAGCACTGGCGAGCGCGGTCCCGTGAATCTGTTGCGCGCGTGCTTGTTTCGTGCACACGCACTCACCAGACATGGATTCAGTTTAGCTTTATTTTAGGCTTGCGTTGTGGCGCCCCTCTTGAGCAGACCTGGAGCAGCTTCTCGTTCATCCAGGCAACAACGTGTGCGATCCTCGCTTCCCGTTTGAAAGGCCCTTTACTGGTATCAATTTATGTACTTATTAAAGTACCAAAAGTAGAAAGTACTCATTGTGCCGTTTCAAGTTTTCAAATTAATAAAATCATTGTATGCGACGCATTGTGAGCTTGTAGATCGGCTATTTTCAAATGGCCGAAATGTATATAGGGCTGCAGTGGTTAATGTATATGGTTTGTAATAATAAAGAACATATTTTGGATCCGAGATGTAGTGGAGTAGAAGTAAAAGTATTGGAAATTGGACATACTCAAGTAAAGTATACAGATATCTCAAAATTGTACTTAAGTACAGTACTTAAGTAAATGTACTTGGTTACTTTCCACCACTGGCTGTCACCCGGTGTGATGTCACCACGTCTCCACGCGGCGGGCGGAGCCAGGTTTCCTCGCGGCCTCACGCAGGGGTTCACTGCTCTGATTGGCTGCTCGCCCCCCCCCCGCGGGACACCGCGACAAAAATGTTTTCGAGTGAAGGCGGAAAGTATAGCAGATCTGCAAGCTCACGACGCGTCGCGACGTGACACGGCGTCAGCCTATAAATCGGCTCTGTTGAGATGTGTGAGTCACAGCGACCAGTACTTACCTGCATGTATCTGATCTGCAGCGTGGGAAAGGCAGAGTGAGTCAGGGGTTAGAAATAGAGATATCGTCATGGATCCACTGATAATGCCATCATGCAAATACCCTGCAGCTTGGCCCCCTCAACGCACGCACGCACACACACACACACACACACACACACACACACACACACACAGACACACAGACGTGCCCCGTCTTCCCCTCAAGCTATGATGACAGCATAGACCACACACATTGACGGTCTGGGCAGGAGGTGACTATAGTGGGGCACTGCCTGTGTGTGTGTGTGTGTGTGTGTGTGTGTGTGTGTGTGTGTGTGTGTGTGTGTGTGTGTGTGTGTGTGTGTGTGTGTGTGTGTGACTGTGTGTGTGTGTGTGTGTGTGTACGTACGTACAGTACATACACATGAGTAAGTGTCTGGTTGGGGGCTGTGGGTGTGTGACTGTGTGTGTGTGTGTGTGTGTGTGTGTGTGTGTGTGTGTGTGTGTGTGTGTGTGTGTGTGTGTGTGTGACTGTGTGACTGTGTGACTGTGTGTGTGTGTGTGTGTGTGTGTGTGTGTGTGTGTGTGTGTGTGTGTGTACAGTACATACACATGAGTAAGTGTCTGGTTGGGGGCTGTGGGTGTGAGGAATCTGCATCTGCCTGTGTGTTTGGAAATGTGCATACATGTGCAATCGTGTGTGTGTGTGTGTGTGTGTGTGTGTGTGTGTGTGTGTGTGCGCGCAAGAGTGGCATTGTAAGGAAGGACATTGTAACGACTGACTTAGTATGAAATTTGTAAACATACTTCATCCATTCTTATTTCTTTGTGGATTTGGTGGGGAAAGCAGTGACATTTTGAAATACAGTATCATCAAGCCAAATAAAACACATCCCCGGGTGTACTACTGAATCTGACAGTGAGTGGACTACTGAATCGTTTACTTTTTACCGTAGGTTTTTACTCTCAAGTCTCGAACGGCTGATGACGTATCAGCAACCAGGCTGGAGATCCAGGGGGTCCCCAGCTAAATTATAGTTTGGAACCAAATGGACCCTTATAGGGTCTGTTAACTCTGAGAGTGTACAAATATTTGTACACTCTCAGAGTTAAATTAACCGAATGTATGCCGTTTTTATTCTCCACCTAATGCAGGTCAAACTGGGGGCCCTTGAAATGAAAATGGTTGAAAATCACTGCTAGAGGCGCAAACATATTTTTCTTTTGGGGATCCCTGGCATATATTTTCAAATCCGCAAGCTAACGAGTATCGTCTTGGAGGTCCTTGACATGAAAAGGTTTGGGAACCAGGACTCTACAGTACAATGGGAACATGGGAATGGACATAACTTAGAGGGAAAAAGGAGGGAAAAAAATGGAAACATCAAACAACATCCTAACATGACAACAATTCACACACAACCATCAAAAGAAGCACCGAGTGACACAGAGACACTGGTGACAGTCCTCTCACCATGGGTTGTCGAACTTCCACCTTGATGATGTCCTCATAGATGTCATCACCGTCGTCCTCGCACGGAACACAGTCATAGATGTCATCCTCACCCAGGTCATGCTCACTGGGGGACAGAAGCAGACACACAAAAAAGAAATTGTGAGTACCACTGGACCTGCAGAGCTTCACATGCACAGAAACACCTGAGCGAGACAGACAGCCTCCACTTACACAGGCTTCAACAGACAGCTTCAATCAGCACGTAGAATGGGGAGCCTTAACCTTGTTCACCCTTTTCCCTAGCATTCTGTGTGTGGTTGCAGCATGTCTCCTCACCCATCAGTCTCCAGCACTTCTCTCTCTCTCTCTCTCTCTCTCTCTCTCTCTCTCTCTCTCTCTCTCTCTCTCTCTCTCTCTCTCTCTCTCTCTCTCTCTCTCTCTCTCTCTCTCTCTCTCTCTCTCTCTCTCTCTCTCTCTCTCTCTCTCTCTCTCTCTCTCTCTCTCTCTCTCTCTCTCTCTCTCTCTCTCTCTCTCTCTCTCTCTCTCTCTCTCTCTCTCTGGTGCTAGCTTGAGCAGTACCATCTTCTATCACTCAGTGTTATTATTTGTGGGGTGGCGTACCAAAGAGACGTGACAGTTTGCGAGATTAGGTCCAGGACAAACAAACAGACATAAACGCAGACACAGAAAGACCTTCTCCTATAGACAGCTCGCCTGGTTACAGAGCCATCTCTGTGTTTGTGCATGTTTAGGCCTTTTACTACAAGTCATGTATGCTTTAGATAAGCGCCAACAATCTTCCAACTTTCATCTTTTAGATTTTCAATGCCATGTTTTTTTCTGCCTTCCAGGAAGCCACTTGTTTCCATTGCTTTCAGTACTGGTAATCAACTCGCAGACTTGCTGGAGATTGCAAAAAACTTTAGGTTTTGTGAAAAAAATCATTATTGGTGAATTTAATGCAGTCGAAACGAAAGTGCAGAGGGATTTGAAAAGACTTCAAAATATAGCCACTTGGGAAAATATTGTTTAACTAGATAAAGTCTCAGGTCTCCACCAGGGCAGGTCAGGTTGTGGCCTCCTGGTGGCGCTATAATAGGCCAATGTGAAAAGGGTGCCATTTCTTCTCACGCTTTGGATGGCAATTGGATGATTTGAGACATTTTGTTCCAAAAATGTGTTTTGCAAAAATCCACCTGTTGGTGGCGCTATAACAGGCCAATGTGAAAAGGGTGGGATATATTTATCAGCCTAGTAGGAAGGTCCGTGAAAGATTTCACGTAAATTGCACGCTGTGTTCATGATTTGAGTCTTTTTGTTCAAAACGGACCAATCATGCAAACTTTGAAAGCCAATTTTAGCCAATTAGGATGGAATATGAAATATCAGACAGATCCGTCTTGAACACATGACTATAGAGATACTGTGAAACGATTTGCAGGATTTTTGGACAGAATCTGGAGGAGCAATATCAAAAAATGTGTTTTCCAAAAGTCGGCCTCCAGGCCGTTCTGGAACATTTGGGGCAGAGGTTCATCGTTGGCATCCAGGGAGTGTGTGCGCAAAATTTGGCATCGACCAGGTTAACGGTGCCGGAGATTAGCTGGTAACAGACGGACGGACGGACGGATGGACGCACGCACACACACGAACGGAGTGCAAAACATATACTCTCTCCCCTTGCCTTCGGCCTGGTGGAACGTTCTAGCATTCACGTCTTCTTCATGGTAAACTGAATTATTAGCTCAAAAGCCTTCAATTCATTTTAGGGTGGTTTCATCAGAGCCATCTAATAGAAGAGTTACGATATAGAGGGGGCAGAAATACATTGTTTTCAACGAGGGCGGCGCAAATAAGAGCTATTTTAAGCATGTGTGCAACATGACAACTGTGTTAAAGTATTGTACAGTAACAGCTAAAGTCTCTTTAATGTGTATGTTGTACTATTACTACAAAACAATCTAAAATATTAGACTGAAGCCCTTCATGGACTGAAGCCCCATGAAGTGAACGGAGTTTGCGTAACTCGGTCTATATCTAAGGCTCTGGGTTTCATCACCTGAAAGTTTGAATTATACATAATTATGAATAAGAAAATGAATGAGTTAATCATTCCAAAATCTAAAAAGAAATCGGTGGTAGTATAATATATATTTTGGTGAAGTATAATTCATGTAGTAAATAGAGTAAACATTCAAATACACTGTGATGATCCTTTAATTATCACATGTGTATCTCAAGTGAAAATAAATCTTTCTTTCTGTATTTGTTTGTTCCACAAAAAACAGCTATTCACTATTCAAGTGGACTTGCAAATAAAACAATTAACACTCGAGTTAATTTACTCATACAATTCATTCAATTCATGTTGCAAGTTGACGACTTCCCTCAGATTAGTGTGTGTGTGTGTGTGTGTGTGTGTGTGTGTGTGTGTGTGTGTGTGTGTGTGTGTGTGTGTGTGTGTGTGTGTGTGTGTGTGTGTGTGGTTTAGAGGCAGAGAGAGTTGCTGTTCACCAACACTGATTGAGTTGCCCTTATTGAGTGGTATTTCCCTTTAATATGTTTGTTTTGCTCAGGCACCCAGCTGGCTGCCTGACCTTTAATTAGGCAAGCAGCCAAAAGCCAACAGAGCACAGAACAGTGGCTGGGGGCTGTGTGTGTGTGTGTGTGTGTGTGTGTGTGTGTGTGTGTGTGTGTGTGTCCATGTGTCCGTGTGTCCCTGTGTGCGTGCGTGAGAGACAAGTTAATTTAATCCTCACTCTAGCAATATGGTGTGTGTGTGTGTGTGTGTGTGTGTGTGTGCATGCGTTGCCATAGTTACTGGCATATACGCCTAAATCTGTGTGATTATGGGGCAATATAAGACGCAACCATAACATGAAAATAAGATCAACATAAATAAGACTGATTGCTGCCTGAAATGCATTACCGGTATCAGCCTTCTACAATTTAAACTGTGAAGACCTGAAGCTGATTCTACAAATGCATTCCAAATTTAATCAGTATAGTTCTCATACTCTCACATTTTTCAAAACATATAAAAAAGAGCCTGTACACGCTTGACCCATAAAACCCATATAAATGTGTCTGCGACCCACAGATGGGTCCCGAGACCCACTGCTCGGGAAACAGTGGGTCTATCTCAGGGGTTCTCAACGTTTTGGGCTGGGGACCCCCATGTCTCGCGACCACCCCAAAAAGGCCTCTGCTCGGGCTCTGGACAGCTAGGGCCCCTGCCCAGGGCCCATATATGGAGCTGGCCTGTTCTGACATCATTCCGACGTCTGCATAGACTCCATATTTGGGCATGCCTGACAAAGAACTGGGCATAAAGGGGAGGTGTAGAGGCTCCAACGCATAATATCTGGGTTGGGCATTCATTTCCAACTTGCCTCCTGGGGGAGGCGGTGGGATTTGCAAAAACCTCATGAGCAGCAGGTTAACAGCGAGCGTGGCAGGGAGACAGCAGCAGCAGCAGCAGCGCACGGCCGCACAGCGGGTGAGAAGCCAGGAAAGAGAAGGTAGGCAGATTTAAATAGCCGCTCTGATCAGGTAAAGAGTGCATGATCAGACTAGTCACCTGATCAGGTAGGCGCGCTCACGAGTTTCCTGCCTGAACTAGCTCCGCAGGCTTCGCATCATGTAAACTCTTAATTTCTATTTTCCAGCCATTCAGGCTGGAAGATGGACCCCCCGAGGGGTCGCGACCCCCAGGTTGAGAACCACTGGGACTCTATCTCAATGACGCACGACCTTTCTATAACTAGAAAGCGGTATCGGCAAAGCCCTCCCTGTGTGATACAGTTCACACGAACTGGATTTCTTTGCCCTGTGAAAGAACTGCAGCGCAAGACTGAGCAAGACATTAACTTGCCATCCTGGACTTCAACTGATGCAACTCGGTTTTCACGTGACCTCTCGCCAAATCCTCCCCCCCCCCCCACCCCATCAGAACTCATACACTCTTCTTCTCTACACTCTGTGTGAATAATGAGAGGGAGGGATGGAGGGAGGAGGGAGAGCAGTGGCCTCGGTCATCAAATATTCAAGCATTGTCCTTTTGCTCATGTGAGGTCTTGTTTGAAGTTTTAATTGAGGTGAACTGGTTGACTCCCAGCAACGTACTTTCTCCCCCCCTCCCCTCCCCTCCCCTCCCATCAATGACGATTCTACTGATGTGGGAGGACACTTAATGACAACCCTCACTGTCTCACATGTCTCTGCTCTGAACTCCCACCAGACTTGGCGAAGGTGCGTACGTGCTCCATGTTCACCCGTGACATGAATGAATAGACGTAGAAGGGAACTTTAGACGGGTGAGAAGGAAAGCCCTCTAAATACCCCTCTAATCCAGTAGTTTGAAAACTTTTAGCGCCCGAGGCACAACGAGGTCAACGGTGAGTCAAAATGTCAAGGTGCCTGTATTCATCGCAGCACATCGAGAGTATAGGGTTGTCCCTATCCGATGGGGTCTGTACGCTACGTCATTGGTCCGACATGCAAAAAACGGACAGATTAAGGTTGGCGAACATGCGTTAAGGTTGGCGACCGGATTAAGGTTGGCGAACATGTGTTAACCCATTCAGGCCTGACGTCGAAATAAATAAAAAAAAATCTTCTAAATCATGACAATTTTCGGAAAGATTTGAGGCACATTTTAACGATTTTTCAAAAATAGCAGACCTACAAGTTCATAGCGCGCCACTCGGTGGCGCGCTATGAGCTTGTAGATCTGCTATTTTTCAATAGCTAAATTATAACAATTTTTAAAACACCAAAACGGGTTCCCGCCCCAAAATGGGTTAATGGTTAATGTGGTTAAACGCTAACGTGACATGGATGCGTTCCAGGTCTCAATGGATTAACCCATTTAGGCCTGAGGCCGATTCTAAAAACGCCTCTAAATCCTGACCTAAGGTTTCTGAAAAACTTCAAATATTTATATAGCAGCATAAAAATGTTACATTTTTGAATACTGTACATACTGTACAGAACCCAAAAATGGGTTCATGGCCTGAGGGGGTAAAACACCAAAAGGGGTTCCCGCCCAGAATGGGTTAAAGTTGGCGACCGGATTAAGGTTGGCGAACATGCGCTGATCCGTGCTTGCGGTTATGGTTAGGTTAGTGTTTGAGGTAGGTTGTCGTTGTCGGACCGATGACTGGTCGGAATCCGATCCGATCACATGATCGGAAATCGGAGCATCGGGACATCCCTATAGTATCAATATTATATCCATATCATGATATTAGACTGGAAATTGTCTGTGATTTTGGATATTGTACTATTGTGATATGGCATAAACCTGTTCTATAAAAGTAAATATCGGATCGGGAAAAATGGGTATCGGCAGATACTCTAAATCAAATGATCGGACGGGGAGCAAAAAGAACGTGATCGGGACATCCCTAATTGAGAGCTTATATCTACTACTTAAATACTAACATCTCGCCAATAATGACATTGATTGATATATTAATTGAATACTTTATTAAAAAGTGCTGGTAGTATATAGTCAAATGTTATACTAAAGGATAACACAAAAAGCCCAGGGGGCTGTGATCCACATGCCCAACATGGACACCATCCCCAATTAGATTTGATCATAATCAAATTCAGTATACTACAAAACAGGTTTCTGCCTTAAAACCGTCACTGTCCCAAGTGTGTGTGTGTGTGTGTGTGCGTGTGGTCTGCGTACACATGCATGTGCACGCGTGTGTTTGTGTGACCGAGAGAGAGAGACAGAGAGAGAGAGAGAGAGAGAGAGAGAGAGCCAGAGAGAGAGAGACAGAGACAGAGAGAGAGAGAGAGAGAGAGCCAGAGAGAGAGAGAGAGAGAGAGAGAGCCAGAGAGAGAGAGAGACAGAGAGAGAGAGAGAGACAGAGAGAGACAGAGAGAGAATGCCAAATAAATCTTGGCAAGTCTTGTAAAACGTCTGACTGCAACTTTAGGATTTATTTCGCCTTTAATCTCTTGGGTGGAGGTGATCGTGCATAAATGAATCACTTATGTGCCTCTGCACGTGTTTTCACTTCCGCTCTACAGTACTGTACACACGCACACACACACAAACGCACACACGCACACACAAACACACTGGCCTTCCGGCGTGTTCCGAGCACGCATGACGTGCAATGCAAGCCGCTGCTGTGTCTATAAGTGTGCCTGGCTAAGATAAACGTGGAATAAGATAAACGTGCCTCCGAGTCAGAGTCCAGAGGACGTGAGGAATGGGGCCTAATTCTCTGTCTGGTTAGACAGTGGAAGACTAGAGGAGACCCCAGTGGGTTTGCACGCGTCGGGCCCCCAGTGGAAGACTAGAGGAGACCCCAGTGGGTTTGCACGCGTCGGGCCCCCAGTGGAAGACTAGAGGAGACCCCAGTGGGTTTGCACGCGTCGGGCCCCCAGTGGAAGACTAGAGGAGACCCCGGTGGGTTTGCACGCGTCAGGCCCCCAGTGGAAGACTAGAGGAGACCTCAGTGGGTTTGCACGCGTCAGGCCCCCAGTGGAAGAGTAGAGGAGACCCCAGTGGGTTTGCACGCGTCAGGCCCCCAGTGGAAGAGTAGAGGAGACCCCAGTGGGTTTGCACGCGTCGGGCCCCCAGTGGAAGACTAGAGGAGACCCCAGTGGGTTTGCACGCGTCGGGCCCCCAGTGGAAGACTAGAGGAGACCCCAGTGGGTTTGCACGCGTCGGGCCCCCAGTGGAAGACTAGAGGAGACCCCAGTGGGTTTGCACGCGTCGGGCCCCCGCTGCCGCGTGCCTGTTCCCTCAACCCCCATGGTGGCGGCGGTGGACCAGCTCCCGGCGGGATCCGCCAGGAGAATCTAGACGCAGCTGGGCGGCATGAGACTAATTAATTAGAGCGACAGAGAGAGAGAGAGGAGTGTGTGTGTGTGTGTACGGGTGTGCGTCAAGAGAGTGATCGGCGTTTGCGCTACTGTATGCCGAATTGAAGTGGACTCGTTTCCCTGGAAATAAAAACGTCTGGGTTTCCGAGGCCAGGGGTAGAGTGGCTGGATGGTAACCGCAAGGTTGCCAGTTCGAACCCGGGCTAACTCTGGGGGCAGAGTTAGTGTCGAAGTGTCCTTGAGCAAGATACTGAACCCCTAATTGCTCCATGATGTACAGGCTGGTGCCTTGCATGGTTTCTGCCGCCATCGGTGTATGAATGTGTGTGTATGAATGGGTGAATGTAATGCACAATCTATGTAAAGCGCCTTGGATAAAGGCGCTATATAAATGCACCATTTACCATTTAACCCCTGGATGTACTGACCCAAGCCTGATTTACTGTGTACTCCTACAACAGTGTGTCATGCCCGTGCCAAAAATAGCCTATCTACAAGCTCGCAACATGTCACATCGCAACGCGTTGTGAGCTTGAAGATCGGCTATTTTCAGCACCGGCGGTGACCACCCATAATATGGAGGAGCATAGAAGCATAGTCCGCATTGGAGGACTAGGGGGAGAAAAGAGCTATGATTGACTTTGTCAGCGTTCTACTTGGACATGATATTATGTGCCCTTAGGCACTGCTGGCTTACTGGTTTCCATTAGAACCATTTAGACCTGAGCTCCATTCTACAAAATGTGTTCTAAATCATGACAGTTTTCTGGGAAAAAATATGTTTCTATGTCAGTGGTGCTCAAACTATTTCATGTCAAGGAGCCCGCAGAAATAGATGTATTTGGCCGCCGACCCCCATGTCAAAATATGTTGTTCCAGGGACCTCCCCAGAAGCAAAGATTTGAGTGAAAAATATTGGTCTGAAATAATATACAGTATATTCCAAATTTGTGCCACATTTTCACGATTTTTCAAAAAACAGCAGACCTACAAGCTCATAGCGCGGCACCGAGTGCCGCGCTACGAGCTTGTAGATCTGCTGTTTTTCAATAGCTAAAGTATAACGTAAGAGGGGTTCCCGTCCAGAAGTGTTGTTGTTCTTGTGTTGTTGTTCTTGTTGTTTTGGTAGTGGTCTGATCTACTGGGTGTGCACTGTTAGGATACTGCCTTTATGAACAGGATTTCTGCCTCTGAGGCTGATTCGTTAAAACTGCGATCGTGTCAACAAGAGCAGCATAATTACAAGGCTGTAAAAATGACAATATGTAAAACACTCTTGCTCTCGTAGCCAGCTTTGGATGAAAGCGGTATTGTTCTGGAGTTTAGCTCGCTGGCAGGTACAGACTGCAGTTCCATTAGGGATAATTGATTTGTCAACTGGGCTGTTAGTCACGGGATACAATTGTTGCTGCATTAATGAACGTCATAAATCGACTGCGGCTCGGAGTGTCGGAGGAATAATGTGCAGGCATTCTTTAGTTACAATAATTATCGTTTCATTTTTGGCATGATGTTTTCGCCCTCCATAACAGACCACATCAGTAGGGTCCATGTGGTTAATAAAGATGCTAAATATTGTATCTCTAACCTCCCACCATGCTATTCTTTCCCCCATTTATTGACGTTTTCCCCCTCACCATGTCAAACTGATAGACTAATGGACTTGAGTGACGTAACCTGTAGCAGAGTGACATAAAGGCTTTGTGACATTATTTGCTTCGGTATGTGAGTGTATGCGTGTCGCTCATGGAGGGGTGGGGTGGGGGGGGGGGGGGGGACAACTCCCTTGGGCGAATGTGCTCCATCAACCCCCATTTCATGCTTTGTCAATTCCAGGATATAGACTCAAGTCGTTTCAGTGGAGGACTCACGGTTATAGGTCTGATTTACACTTTGTCGCACGGCGCAGTGTCCCCCACCCCCCCCCAAAAAAAAGGATATAGGCCAGTATAGGGACACTATCTCCACAATGAATTATAAACCAGGCACCCGGGCAGAGTGTGGAGTTGACGCCACACATCTGCAGGGGAAGAGGCAGCACCCAGATGTATTCATATTAACCTGGGAGACCTCGGTTACTGTGTATGCCGACAGACTGCTTCATGAACCAGTAGGGCCGCATGAGCATGCATGCAAATAATAGGCATGAATAATTTACACGGATACACGTGTGTGTGTGTGTGCTCGTGCGTGCGTGCGTGCGTGCGTGCGTGCGTGCGTGCGTGCGTGCCAATTGCCACTGGTCTTTTGCAGGTGAGCTCATGCTGCCAACCACCAACCGGTGCTCAATCCTCCGTCCCTGACATGAGGCATTTTGACGTGATGCTGTCCATACGGGAATAAGCTAGCAGGGTACTGTACGCCAGGGGTTCTCAACGTTTTTGTCTGGGGACCCCCCGCGAGACATGGCCTTGCTGTTTCTTCTGTTGATGTTTTTGTTTTATTGTATGCCTTGTTTGTCTTTTGTGTCTCTTGCATATTCAAAAATTCAAAAAATAAAGAGTAAAAAAAAAAAAAAAGTAGCAGATCTGCGAGCTCGAAAAACACAGCTCAAAATGCAGCTCGAAGCGACAAAGTTTGAGCTTGTAGATCTGCTATTTTTGAAAAATCTTGAAAATGTGGCTTTGAATATATATTAATTCAGAGCGAACGTTTTTAACTCATATCTTTGCTTCTGGGGGGGGTCCCTGGAAGTGGAACTACATATTTTCAGATGGGGGTCCGCGGCCAAATACAGATAATTCTGGGGGTTCTTGACATGAAAAAGGTTGAGCACCACTGACATATAGAAACATAGGGTTTTCAGAAAACTGTCAGGATTTAGAAGACGTTTTTTTTTTTTTTTTATCGCCCTCATATCTAAATGGGTTAAAAATAGTTCCATCTTATGTGGTTCCATGTGAATCTGCACATTGTCATCACCCTCCATAACCCTTCCTAAATCCAGTCATATGCTCGTCATAAATCATCCGCACGTCAATGCTTCGGGGGCTAAATCATAAGTCATTGAGCGCAGCGGTTATTGCTAGCTTAAGTGTGTCTGAGCGCATTAGGCACAGACACCCGCTGATTAATCAATTACGTGGTCCGTCCCACTCTGACGGGAGTGAAGCGCATGTACACGGTCCTTCTCATGGAAAGGTCAAGGGGAGCCGCCACCGCCGCCGCTGCTGCAATGCGGCTCGATTAATCCATTTTGGGCGGGAACCCCTTTTGGTTATTTTAAGCATTATGTAATATAGCTATTGAAAAATAGCAGATCTACAAGCTCATAGCGCGGCACCGAGTGCCGCGCTACGAGCTTGTAGGTCTGCTATTTTTGAAAAATCGTGAAAATGTGTCGCAAATCTTTGAATATATATTCTTTCGGACGTTTTTTTACTCAAATCTTTGCTTCTGGGGGGGGGGGGGTTCTGAAAAACTTTGAGAACCACTGACATAAAGCACATTCATACTTGAAAAAGACACCGGTCGAAACCTGCCTGCTGTGATTGTGAATAAATACTTGGGGCATTACAAAGGTGAGTTGCGAGCCTTTGCTTTTCTTCATGATATCTCTTAGTTTAACAGTTTGGCTCAGCACCAAGATCGGAGGATGTGCGCTGTTCTATTTTATTCTGAAACCACCACTGACATATAGAAACATGGGTTTTTCAGAAAACTGTCAGGATTTAGAAGACATTTTGTATAAATCGTCCTCAGGTCTAAATGGGTTAATTCAATCACGCCCACAGCCCTCTGCGCCTACAGGTTACACAGGGAGCGGCAGCCCCCCCGACCGACCGACCGACCGACCGACCGACCGCTCCCCAACATGGATTATTTCACTCAAGCTCTGACGGGACGGTCGGACGACACAGCAGCATGTCTGGGAGGGGCAAAATAAACGACAGCTGTCTGACTGTCGGGTGGAAACCTTGGATATGTATATACAACACGCCAATGTTCCTTAGTTGTTATTTAGTCACACATGCAGCTCTTCTTGTCAATTCTTTTCATTCGTTAAATATTTATTTAAAAAACAATCACACCTGTGTGAAGTGAGGGGCGCTCTTATCATTGTACATCATCATGACATGTCATATTTGGCGGACATTTGACCTAATTTCTCCTTTCATTGTCAATGGCAAATATTGAGACGTGTGGGGTCAAAAGCTGTATATAGGAGGGGCCAACGGCGCTAGCTAGCGCCCCTCAAAAATCACACCCGTGTGAAGTGAGGGGCGCTCTGATCATCGTACATCATCATCAAGAATGGTGGTCCCTTATTGACCAAGGGTTCCCACGGACATACCCGGCCGATTTGTTCAGACAAATCCATTCATTGTCAATGGCATTTTTGAGTGGTGCAAACCACTCCAATAACCAGCTTTGTCTGTATCTATGTATGTGTGTACCTGTACATGGGGCCATGTACAGGTGAGCATGGTTGCTATGGTTAGTGTGTGACGTCACTGCACCACTCAGTTCACACGGGTGTGATTTTTAATGTTTGTTTAGCATTCTGTGTGTGCTCTCTCTCTCTCTCTCATATACTGTATCTAGTATCTAATATAGCTTTCCTATATTCTCGCGCGCGCACACTCAACTAACTATCACTAACATACATCACACACATACTTACCCCTACTTGACATCTCTCTCACACACAAACACACACCTCACTTTATCTCTCATTCTCTCTCTCTTCTCTTCTCCTCTCTCCCTCCCTCTACAATCTGCATGATGAACGACACGTATCTCAGCGTGGCGCCTAATTATTCTCCATTAATCAGAGTGGAGCGGGCGCTGTCATCACTGAAACCACTGAAACCACTGCCACTTGAGAGCCCTCTCTGGGTCTGTGTTTCACACACCCACCACACAACCGCACACGTACGCAAAGTGCCGGAAGAAAGTACTCTGTCTACTGTCTTTACCAGTGGCGTCGCGTGCACAGATAGACACCCCCTGCCCTTTTGGCAATGTGCCCTTTTGAAAAAAAAGAAAAAAAACTTTGCTGTTGGCTTTGTCCGAGGCTAAAATGTCTTAAAATTAATACTTATACAAACGTCTATGGGGAAAATGAATGGGGAATTCTTACTGCGACGCTCTATGGCTTTCACTAGTATTGTATGTACGGAATCGCCAATCCCTGTTATTTCACCGTGTTTGGGTGAGATCGAGTTGACATTACTTACAATTCTGTGCCATTGGGTTACAACTCGAGTCGGCTCAATCGCACCAGAGTAATCTAGTAATAGAGTGGCGACACGCTTTGATCTCGCCGCAAAGCGGGGTGCTATGGGCTATAGTTCCAAACATTGGAACTATCCCATTGAGATAGAATGAGCACGTCCGCATTCCATCGTTACAATGGGAGTCAACGCTAGTGTCGCCACTACTAGGTTACTCGCACTTCGCAACATTCGCCAAGGCAACTCGAGCGATTTAGCTCACTCGGAAGGTGGTGGCTCTCGTGGCTCAAGTTGGCTTGAGACAGCGGCCACGGTCTATGGGGAGGATATCAGTGTAATATTATAGAATAATATGAAGCCTACAGATTTTCTCAGTTTTACAATTTTGAGGTACAGTATCTGTACTTTACCTTACTTCTACTCCACTACATCACAGAGGCGTTTTTCTGTCGGTTTTCCGAAAAACGCGTCTAGTGTGCAACCTCCTTTACTCCACTACATTGATTTGACAACTTTAGTAACTAGTACTTTTACTTTATTCCGGACTTGTAGCCTTTCGTGTAACAACTAACAATATTTCTACATTGCAGTATTGATACTTTTACTGTCCACCACTACAAAAAGCCTTCCAAACAAGCAGTTCTCAAAACGTTTTCGTGCCGATTTATTTGGTATTTGGCGGTGGACACTTTCTTTTTTTTTTTTTTTTTAATGGTACATGTACAAGCTTGCATATCGCACACATATCAATTTGGGGGTCCTTGACATGAAACAGTTGGCCTACTGTACACAAGCCAACTAGGCAGGCATCCAGTCAGCCACCTCGAGCAGCCAGGCACCCAGACAGGCACCCAGTCAGCCCAAGGGGGCAGGCAGACTTTCCAACGTTGAAGCTCTGGGTCCTAGTGGTAGGAGGAGGGACTACAGGCGGACCCGTGGATTCATGACCGGGAAACCCCGTGCAGCTGGGCTTTAACGTTGAGCGCTCGGTTGCCCTACGTCACTCAGGACCTCAAAGTTGAGGTCCTGGGAGGGACTTCCGGCAGTCTTCCGGGTGCTTCAAAACGCCACTGAGCAACTTCCACTGACATGAATAGCTGGGGGGGCGGAGCTTCGTGCCAGTTCAGTCTCTATTATATATATACTCTATGAGTCAGCCACCTCGAGCAGCCAGGCACCCAGACAGGCCCCCAGACAGGCAGCAAGCCAGAGCACTGCTGCTGTCACCATAGCAACGGGCAGGGTGACAGAGGGCTAAACGTTGGTGCAAACAGAAATGTCACAAATTGGCAAATCATACAGTTCCACTTCAAATTTCTTTTGGCCCCTATAGGTGTTGTGTTCGCACTTGCGCATGTGTGTGTGTGTGTGTGTGTGTGTGTGTGTGTGTGTGTGTGTGTGTGTGTGTGTGTGTGTGTGTGTGCGTGCGTGTGTGTGTGTGTGTGTGCACAACAGTAGCATATAAGATGCAGAGACCAAATGCCATGTGAAGTGCATACTTACTCTGCCAGCTCCTCCAGGCTTCGGTAAACATCATCCTCGTTCAGCGCTGTGTCCTCCGATGGGAAGGGCCTACGACACACAAACATACACAAACAAACGTTAATGTTTAATGTTTGTGTTACTCCACTTGTGGACAGACAGATTTTGGGACGCCCTCGAAAACAGCCCAACATATCAGATATCATATTCTTTGCGTCACATCAGAGCACAATATATAGGCTAAGTCAGGCATACCTCCTGTCTAATCCTCGCTCCCAACCTGAAACTTGATCTCAAGAAGAAAAGTGCCGCGAGTTTTGTACTTTTTCTGTTTTACATGTGTCTATGGAGTTAACATTACTCTACCCCAGATGTGGTTAGAATATTCAAATATGTCTTCCCTGTGCATTTTCGGTTTCTTCCTGAAAGCTGAAAGCCTTTCAGTTCAAAGGCCCAATCTAAAATACATCATTTTTGTGACATCATAACCCTAACCCCTCCCCCATTATCATACAACAACGGCTGTGGGCGAGACCTTAGGTTCAGGTGGGTGGTGCTAAGGTGGTGCTAAACCAGGTATACCTAATGAACTGGTGGGTGTGGCATAACACTTTCTGTACACTTTTTCTCAAAAAACTCTTCCTCCTAGTATAATCATAGTACCTGATGATCAGTCCCTCTTTAAGCCTATAACTCCCCAAATCATAAAACAACCATTTCCCCTGTGTGGACCAGGAAGGACCGGGTCCTCAAAACGTCTATTTCTCAGATTCTGTCACGGTGTGTCAGGTGAGGACCCAGAAGCAGAACCAAGCAGGCAAACAGATGGTTAACATAAAACACACAGTAAAGACAAGTGTAGCAGGACATATAGAGCGTCGCAGTCCCGCCCCCTTTCATGACGACGCCAGGCCCAGGAAATGAATCACAATGCATTTTTCCCATAGACATTTCAAAAAGTATTTATTTAAATACCTTTTAAGCGTCGTACGAAGCCAACTCGAGTCGTGACAAATCATGACAACACACACAATATTTTGGACCAAACAAATAATTACATAGAAGAAAAACAACAAAAAAAGTGTTTTTTTCTACTTTCTAATTCTTTGTTTGGCCCGAAAAATTGTGTTTGTTGTCATGATTTGTCACGACAAGAGTTGGCTTTGTCCGCGGCGTAAACGTCTTTAAATAATTACTTTCTGAAATGTCTATGAGGAAAATGAACGGAGAATCATTTCCTGGGCCCTGGTAGGGGGCGGGACTGCAACGCTCTATAGGAATACACAGTAACATTGACTTATAATCTGACAAGGGAACACTGAACACAGGGAGGTTTAAATAGACTAGACACAGGTGCAACAGACTACAATCAACACTGGGATTGGCTGGGAGACTAACAGGACACAGGTGGAGAAAACTAGTAATCACCACTAGGCAGAACAGGAAACACTAGGGCAACACTACATAATAAAAGTAGGCTATACAACAGACAGATTCGACTATTAATACACTTGCATGACTACTGAGCGGACAGAAAGGCGTTTAGTATCAGTACAACAGCATCCCAGAACTTCATGTCCTATATCAGTCATCTCACTGGCTGCTCCATCACATCAGTAACAACACTGCAGCAAGTGTTCGTGAGACGGGGAGGTCCAAATCCCTCTTGTGCCACAGCAGTGTCAAAACACATCACACAAGTCGCAGGATGCAGTTTGAGGCACATGTAAACCCGCCAGAGAAGAAATGTTGCCATGGTACTTTCCTGCAAACCACGGATACGCTTGAATCTCGCCATTTTTTAACTCCTTGACCGGTTTGAGGAGCCCCCCAGGGCTTTACACTAGGCCCCCTCCTGTTTTCGCTCTGCTACACTCAAATGGGGTATTTCTATTGACAAGATCTGTAGAGCGTGCAGACGAGTAACTAAGACATATTTACTGTTCTGGACAAAAAGTGTATTTTGTACATGGGGGGGGGGGGGGGGGGGGGGGGGGGGACTCCGAGTGTTCCCATTTAGGAAAGTAGGCTTTCAACATCTTTTTTTCTCTTTTAAATTTTTATTTTTTTTGTGACCCATTTTTTCACCCAGTGTCAATTATCGAATGTAATCCTGGGCTCTACACTCCCTCTGCCAACCTGGGGAGAGCAACGGACTGACGTCATATGCTTCCTTCTAAGCATGAGTCTGAGGAGTCCAGGCCTGCTTCTTTCCACCTGACAGGAGGGAGTTATTCCGATCAGTTCCTGTCCCCTCCACCAGGCGCCCCGGCTGGCCAAGGGGAGGCAGTATAGACGAATTCAGAAACGGGTCTCATAGCTGCAGGGTTTAAACCCTCACCAGGCGCACCTCTTCTACTACAGTGAACGGTAGAGTGACTGATGTTAGTCTGCCTCAAACGTTACTCTTTTACCTGCTTTTTACTAACACTACAAAGATGCCCAGAACATCGAGATGAACCTGTTTAGTTTATGGCAAGTAGTGGCAACATTAAAAGAAAAAGAAAAAAATTGAATGTCAAAATATCCACCGCGGGGTCTGAGATCAGAGCCATTGAGTAATGGTTGAGACGAAGCAGTGAAAGGTCCTGAAAGATACATAACGTCAGTCTTACCCAATACCCAATCTTTCTGTTTTATGAACACATGGCTGCTGTACTTTATACCTCATACTAAGCATTTAAAGTATGAGGTATAAATTACAGCAGCCAAATTAAAATGAACTTGTTAATTAGATTAACAAGGTTTTGTGGTTTTCCATGACAATGGTGACATCCTCTACTAGTGTGAGTGTGGATACTTTATTGTAATTTTGAGCAGCATTATGGCTTAGGCCTCACTCAGACCTTTAATGCATTGCTGCATGCTTGCTGTATGAATGCTGTGAGTGTCATGGCCGCCCCAATGCATTTCCAATGGAAGTCACATGGTTTGAGGACTACATTTTGGACTACAAGCTGTTGTATGGCTTTCGGCTGTGTTTCGACTGCGCCCCTCCCCTCATACAACACAAGTGTTGTGTCAGACCATGTGACTCCCATTGGAAATGCATTGGGGCAAGCTGTGTCACACCCTTTGTATACAGCAAGCACAGAGCAATCTGCAGCGACCGTGTGAGTGAGGCCTTATTGTGACAATTCCCGCAAGCAAGCAAAGTTACTGTAGCATATAGGCGGAGGTTCTTTACATCAGCATGTTATGACATAATATGAATGATTCAGCACGATACAGTTTTCAAGTTCCACGGTTCTGCACACACAGTGTCATGTCAGCAAAGGAGAAACTCCTGGGGGAATGTGAAAATGGCCGTGACTAATCAATTAGCTTCTTTACGACAGCTATTTCCCCCACTAAAATAATGTGTTTTTTCTCTCATGAGCTCATCAAAATACCACAACCGAGCAAAAGTTGCTGAAGGGATTAAAAACATGCGGTCTCTCTTCAATTGAGCAGTTGAGACGAACAACAGTCCACACTAATTATCCATAATTTGTATAAATTAAAGATAAGGGTTCAGGAGGACAGATAGGCCTTTTAGAGGAGGGGTCAGAATAAATTATGGATTTAGACTTATTCGTCTTAACTGCTCAATTGAGCAATGATACAAAAAAAAAGATGCCTGTCTGGTACTGGGATTCAGTGGTGGAAAGTAATGAAGTACTTTTACTCTACTACAATTATTTGAAAACTTTTGTTACTTTGAAAACTTTAGTTTGACGATTTTAATTTTGATTAGAAAACATACATTAACCACTTCAACCCTATACATTTTGGCCATTTGAAAATAGCTCGTGAAATGTCCCATTTCACAAGCTCTTTGAACTTGTGAAATGGGACAATCTTGCAATATGAATACTTTTAGGTACATTTTGATGCCGATACTTTTGTACTTTTACTCAGGTACATTTTCAATTCCGTACTTTTAATTGTAACAAAGTAGTTCTAAATTGCAGTATTGGTATACTTTTACTTAAGTAAAACAATTGAGTACTTTTTCCACCACTGACAGTAGGTATAGGGACTGTATGTGCCCCCTGTAAAATGTGTTGAGTGCATGAGGTATGGAATTTGTGTATGGAAGAAGAAAGCACGTGTCGGAAATGTTGTAACGGTCAGATATTTCTATCACAGTTACTAAAAATCATGATCCTCCTTTAAAGATAAAATTGAGAAGTTTCAACCATGTAGCATGCAATG
Source organism: Electrona antarctica (assembly GCF_951216825.1). NCBI lineage: Eukaryota > Metazoa > Chordata > Actinopteri > Myctophiformes > Myctophidae > Electrona > Electrona antarctica. The sequence continues at coordinate 14,394,591 of NC_136797.1, forward strand.
AATGTTTTCCACAGGTAAACCTCTGACTCCAACACAGAAATAGGTTCAGATAAATAGTTTATCTACTGAATGTACAATACATCAACAGTGACAATTAAGCTACAACAGTGTTCGTGATGACAGGTTAAATGTTGATCGTATAATGTCCGAATGCGTAAAGGTGATCCCCGAACGTAAACCAATCCAACGGAGAAGATCCACTGTCCCTCGAACGGAAAACAAACGGTACTCCTCGCTGGACCCAAACAGACAAACAAAACAGCAGATGACGGTTCTGCTTGACCCTCCAAAACATAAACAAAAACAAAACGGATACCTCTCAAAGAAAATAGGACATTATACATAAGGATGGATATAGTGTTAAAGGAATATTTTGAGCCATGGTCTTTTAAATAATAATAAATCCTTAAAGAACATTATGTGGCAGTGCTACAATGTAAAGGTTAATATTTTGTCTGTTTTTTTTGTCGCCCAGACACCGTCCTGTCTTGACTTCTCTCCTCTGTGTCATTGTGATCAAAAAGCTATATGTTCAAGTGTTGAGTCTGTTGACAGACTTTGACTTTACAAATTATTATAATTCTGACCATCAAATTGAATGTGCTGTTGGAATATTTAAAGGACCACTTCACCACTTTTCAACATCTCTTCATATAATTGGTCCTCACTAATGTTCATGATAAAATACCACAATTTTTTCCTACTCAGTCTGTGTCTCATAGGAGGGCTTTGGGCAGTTCGGACACCCGTCCACCAGTGACATCATCATTAGGCAGATTTAAAAAAATATATATATTTAGATTTTTATTATCGTGAGAACGATGGCTTCAACTTTTGCATTGCAACTTTTCAGGAAAAGAAAGCCTGACGTTTCTATTAGCTTGGATTCACCATCGATGATGTCACTGGTGGACGGGTTTCTGAACTGCCCACAGCCTTCTTATGAGACACAGACTGAGTAGGAAAAAATGGTGGTATTTTATCATGAACATTAGTTAGGACCAATTATAGGAAGAGAAGTTGAAAAGTGGTGAAGTGGTCCTTTAACCGAGTAATGTTTCATATGAACAGTGTTGGTGTAAAAGGAACTTTACTTCCAAATGTATGCTGCTTATACTCTTTTATTTATGGCAGAAGAAAAACACCTACTATTGCTGCAGCCACACCAACATCCTGCCTCAACAAGGTGGCACACTAGAGCCACACCTTCTGCTTAACACTGAATGTAAAACAATAAATGTGTCTCTATGTGCTGCTTCTCAACCAGTGTCACTAAGCTTCCATGCCACATAGACACTCATAGTCAAAGGAAGTATAATTTTTTATTATTTACTTTTTATATATATATGTTTTTATGGAGGGACAGACAGTAGGCTGACAGGAAATGGGGAGAGAGAGATGGGGGGGGAAGACATGCAGTAAAGGCCGTCGGGATCGGGAGTCGAACCCGCGGCACACTGCCAGACTGGATTACCAGCCAAGGTGCCTGGACCGCTGAGCCACGGCCCAGGCCTTCAAAGGAAGTATAAAAGACAACATAGGAGGTTAGATATCTTGGAGTCGTCATGGATTCTGTAGCTTTTATGGTTTGACAATTAAACAAATAAACAAAATGCTGGAAGAACTGTTGGAGCCAATCTTCATGCCTTTTGGCGCATCAGACAAATGGGTTCATACACTTCATACACTCCCTGAAATAAATTAACATTGGAGTGTGTGTGTGTGTGTGTGTGTGTGTTTGTCATCAGTAATTACCCTTATAGTAATTAAAGCAGTCGCAACTCTTAAGGAGCGAGTCAGCCATCAGGTTAATGAATGCTCAGCAAGAATGGCCAAAGGTCAGTTCAACACCCTCGATGCACACGCGCGCACGCGAGCACACACACACACACACACACACACACACGCACACGCACGCACGCGCACACGCACACAAGTGTCAATCTTTCTCTCAATTTTTGCCACACTACAAATTTCATAGGGCTCAAGTGGTTAGACTGTGTAACAGTATATTCCTGAATGTACTGAATGTGTTCCTACTGATGTAGCCTCGGGAAACTCAGACGTTTTTATTTCTACTGATGCAACCCCGCTGAAATTAATTTTATTTAGGCTCATAATAACCAAATACTAGAAGGGTTTGCTGAGCTTTCCTTTTGGCTAATGGCTTATTTTTTCCCCCAGCCTTTGCTGCAAGCCAGCTCATTCATTGCACACACGCTACTATACCAATTCACCCGAGCGCTTTGGTAAACCAAGATTTGTCATTGTCGTGCAGTAGATGGCGAGGGATTTGCAAAGGCTGGCAGATTCTTTTTTTTTTATAAAGGATATGTAAAGATGTTAAACTTGCACTTTAATCGGTTGTGCTGCTGAGGCAGGCCGGGGGAGGTAGAGGGGGGAGGGGAGGTCTGTGTTTCAACGATCGACTGCATTTCTGGTTGGTTCAGCGGTCTTCAGTTTTCGTTATACCATTGGGGTCTTTTTTTTATGTTAGAACACAGGAATGCCGCAGTTGTACCGTGTACACTCTTACAGTCAAAAGGAAACTTCAGCAATTTTCGATTCCAAAATCCCATTGTTCTAATGTGAAGATATATATACTGTGTATACTGTATATATGTGCAATGTAAATGAGTTATTTTGTGTCGTCGATGACACGCCCAATAATTTCACTTCCGTGTTTCCCAATCACAGCCAGTAGGCTCCGCCTCCAGTAGAGCCTGCTGGCTCCATTGCATCGTCTTGATAAGTATTAAGTAACCTACTGGTGATTAGAGGTTGATATAACATTCCAAGCGGGTGGATTTAGCTCCTTTAAATTAACACTGGAGGATTTCAAAGTGCAGATTGCCCCAGACCGTTCATTTATTGTTACGCTCCAACACCATTAACCCATTCAGACTTGGGGACGATTCTACAAATGTCTTCTAAATCCTGACAGTTTTCTGAAAAACCCTATGTTTCTATGTCAGTGGTGCTCAACCTTTTTCATGTCAAGGACCCCCAGAATTATCTGTTATTTGGCTGCGGACCCCTACTGAAAATATGTGTTCCAGGGACCACCCCAGAAGCAAAGATATGAGTTAAAAACGTTCGCTGTGAAAGCATTATATTCAAAGATTTGCGACACATTTTTACGATTTTTCAAAAATAGCCAAAGCATAACATAAATGCTTAAAACACCAAAAAAGGGTTCCCGCCCAAAATGGGTTAAGCTCTGTTCATTTATTTATCTTCTTAATGCCCCACCCTTTCTTGTTTACTCCCACGTTGTCGATACGCAGCCATCTAACCGTGATCAAGTCAAAGTGCTTTTTCATTGCCCCAAAGCGCCACGGCTGTTGTAAAGGGAATCGATGACACATGTGTGCTGGACACAGCCGCTGTGGCCCAGAACCATTGAGTGGCTATTGGCAAACAGGAGGAAACAACGATGCGGCTGTTAGGAGTGGAACGTAGCTCAAATGGCCGGGGCAGTAAGTCGTTTCGGGGTCCCAAAGCTCCTCAGCACATCTTTGTCGCTGTACAGATCGATGAGGCAGTGAAGCTGAAGCCAGCCAGGGCAGCACCACCGCCGCACAACGCACTGCACAATGGCATCCCCTGCATTGCATCCCCTGATCTTATACAGTAGGGAGGATGTACGGTAATGGTACAACGTATGTGTGTGTGTGTGTGTGTGTGTGTGTGTGTGTGTGTGTGTGTGTGTGTGTGTGTGTGTGTGCAGGCGTGTGTGTGTGCGCGCGCATGCGTGTGTGTGTGTGTGTGTGTGTGCGCCCGCGAGCGAGCTATTGCAAAGTGCAAAACATGTGGACTTCACTTATTCACAGATTTAACCACTTTGGGGTATATTTTGTCACTTTACATTTGCACATACAGTACGTGAAAGGCGTAACTACTAGAAGCAGGGGGGGCCGTTAATACAGAGCCCGCCGAGTAGCACTACAGTGTATTATAGTATATAGTATATAATATATTCCCCCGTGCCCCCCCCCCCCTACTGATGATGAATTTGCACATGAACTTCGGACTCTGTTCCATCTATTTAATCTTGTGATTGTGTGGTCCCCCTTATTTTATCTACTTATCATTTCATTGGTGTATTTTACTATTTTTAACGGTGCATTAGAATGCTTATTAACCCATTTTGACCTGCGATCAGATTCTAAAAATGTCTTCTACATCCTGACAGTTTTCTGAAAAAGCTATGTTTCTATGTCTATTACAACTGCTATTACAACTGCTGTTCTAAATCCAGTCGTTCTTCGATTTTTCAAAAATAGCAGACCTACAAGCTCGTAGCGCGCCACTCGGTGGCGCGCTATGAGCTTGTAGATCTGCTATTTTTAAATAGCTAAAGCATAACATAAAGGTTCCTGCCCAAAATGGGTTAATGGATTGAGATGACTTGACTGGACTATGACGGGATAACACTTGTATGCCATGAAGTTGCCCCATCAGTGTTTTTTTCTTTATCCTTTGTGTTCTCTCTGTTGATACTGTTATATGTTATGGTTGCACTAAACGGAATTTCATTGTATGTCTCATACAGTGACAATAAAGATCTTATCTTATCTTATTGTAACTTTCTCGTACGGTGGTGTCACATGCCGAAGGTAGACAATCTCACAATATCACACGTTGTGAGCTCGTAGATCAGGGTTTTTTTATTTATTTTTAATTTCGCCTATAATATGCACAACATAGGAACATTTCTTTCCATTTTAATTGCCACGTCGGAAGCATTTTCATGTATTTCACGTATGCGTGTCTGAAAGCACGCATGGAAAGAATGGGAAAATTCACTCTCATGTGGGTATCTAAATCTGATTGTAATCTCATAATATCCAAGCGTGTAATGTGATGAAGTTGTGCCTAATTAGTAATTAACGCATGCAATGCATGCAACTGGTGAATTATATGACTGAGAAATGTAAGAGACCTCCTCTTACATTTCTCATATCTCTCTCGTATAATGAGTACACACAACACAATGAGCACACACTATAGGCCACGTATGGCCTACTTGTGCGCAAGCAGAGCACGCAAGTACTGCTACTAACTAATGTCTATTACAACTGCTGTTCTAAATCCTTCAGACCCGTAATTGACCTTATACCACCCTTGAAACGTACCTTAGTTACGTCACCCATTGGCCAACGGACAACACTGACATAAAATAATGGTGGTCCCCCATTGGCCGAAGCACAACATCGACATAAAAGAATGGTGGTCCCCCATTGGCCAACGGACAACACTGACATAAAATAATGGTGGTCCCCCATTGGCCGAAGCACAACATCGACATAAAAGAATGGTGGTCCCCCATTGGCCGAAGCACAACATCGACATAAAAGAATGGTGGTCCCCCATTGGCCGATGGACAACACTGACATACGCACACCGACATACAACGATTAGAGTACTTGGGCGCTCTGGTTGCACAAGTAATAACAAATGGGTCTCTGACGTGCGTGCGTGCGTTTCATAGTGTGCATTACGGATGTCCCAATCGAAATATTTTGCTCCCGATCCGATAATTTGATTTTGAGTATCTTGCCGATACCGCTTTTTCCAGATCAGATATTTATATTTGTATAGATCCCTTATGCCATATCACAACAGTGCAAAATCACAGACAATATCCAGTTTAATATCATGATACGGATATAATGATACCCGATCATGTGATCCCGATCAAATTTTTTTTTGTGCTCCCGATCCGATTCCGATCATTTGAAAATGACGTGATCGTCCGCGAATTCCGAATCGGGACAACCCTACAGTTGCGTCTACTGTGGAAGGATACTATAGCGTCCGCGCTGAAACAGTGACTGAGACACGCGTACTGCAGGTGACTGATCGTGGGACAATTACAGTGAACCGCCATCAAAGAGAGGATCAATTGGATTCAGCAGGAAGTCAATGTACACGTCTGAGGAACAATTACCCACAGATCAAACGCAGTGAGGAACTCTCAGTCCACTTCAGAACTCGAATGGAACTGAACGACAGTGGATTTTCCTGCCTGTATACAGCCTCGAGTCACACACAGACAAACTCGGTTTCAGCTGAAATTAATTTTAAACCATTCAGGACGGGAACCCCCTTTGGTGTCTAATTATGTTGTGTCTATTATGTTATACTTTAGCCATTGAAAAACAGCAGATCTACAAGCTCATAGCGCGGCACCGAGTGCAGCGCTATACGAGCTTGTAGATCTGCTGTTTTTTGAAAAATTGTGAAAATGTGGAGCAAATCGTTATATACATATTCTTCCAGAGCGAACATTTTTAACTCAAATCTTTGCTTCTGGTGGGGTCCCTGGAACTACATATTTTCAGATGGGGGTCCGCGGCCAAATACAGATAATTCTGGGGGTCCTTGACATGAAAAAGGTTGAGCACCACTGACAGAAGCACGTTTTTCAGAAAACTGGATTTTTATTTTTATTTTAGAATCGGCCTCAGATCTAATTGCATTAATACAAATTAAAAATAATATTTATTAAAGCACAATCTATAAATGTAACGGTCATTAAAACACCATGGAGGCCCAGGGCGGAGTTCTCCGTCCAAGTTCAAGGTCATGGTCAAGTGCCCAACACGGAGATTGATAAACAGGACGGAGATTAATGATAACAAAACCGTTCGCATCGCTCTAGAGCCTTGGGGCGCTTGTTGCCCGATCCGATGACGTGTCAAAAAGTGACACGTCATCGAAAATCTCCCCTGCCTGTTTAGCTGACGAAAACGAAAATCTTAAAATGATCATAACTCCCGATCTAAATCATCCCGTCTAATTCTGAAAAAAAGATCCTGTGTTTGACGGCCTTCCGCGGTCCAGTCGCTAGTCGCAATAGATTTATTATTACCTCCCGTTGTTGTCGATCGACTCTATAGTGGTGTGGCTATTGTTAGCTGCTACACAGACATGCACACCAGCTTCCACCAGCAGTGCGCCGGTAAAAGTGGTCCGTGCGCTACAAATGATGGGCACCCTGGATGAAATGGATTAAATAGTTCCGGGCCTCTAAGGTGTTAAGCAGTGCCTCGTCTCTGTCTGGTGGAAACCTCATACGTCCAGAATTCAAATTCAAAAGTAGCAAAAGTAGCAGATCTACAAGCTCATAAACAAGCTTGTGGATCTGCTACTTTTGTGTGACACTGTAGTATAATCAAGAAGGGCTGTCTCAGAAGATTTGACTGAGGGGCTGTCATTGGATTATTTTTCCATTTTTTCATGTCATATGAAAGCAGGGAATCATAGCTTCAAATTGACATATCGGTTGAATGTTGAGAAAACAGGCTTGAAAGGTTCACCTCTGTGGACTCTAATAGCTACATGTTTAAGCATTTATGTCATATTTACATGTCGATTTCAGCACTGACATTTATTTCAGACATGCTCTAGTACAGTATGTGGAGATTATTATTATCGTTTGTACATATTGACTCAAACTGTGTCATTACTTAGTTATTACCTGACTGATTAGCTAACAATAGTTAACATGGGCACTAGACTAGTGCACACACGCGTGCACAGTACACACACACGTGTGCACAGTACACACACACACATACGGAGAGAGGTGGGTGTCACCGCCCAGCGGTTTGCAAGATTGGCCCTGGACGGAATTGGACTGGACTGGACATGATGTAACTGCACTTTTGAAATGCACAACAGCACTTTACTATGCTGTGTGGGTAACCTTTTAAAGGATTGCACCATGGCACTTTATGTACTCCGCTAGTAACACACACACACACACACACACACACACACACACACACACACACACACACACACACACACACACACACACACACACACACACACACACACACACACACACACACACACACACACACACACACACACACACACACACACACACACACACACACACACACTACTAACTAACTCAATAACTCAAATTGTGTAGCGACATTTGCACGACACTCTTCAATGCACAGCATGGATTTCCATTAAAAAAAAGTTGAACCATGGAGATGGAAGAAGGCTTCTGCCCGACGGCAATGACCCAGCCATGCATTTGGTTTCATCCTCCTGTCTTTTTGCCCTGCTTCCCTCAGGCAGGAGGTTGCGTTCCCTAAAGACTATGAAGGCCCGACATTCAAACAAGCTTTTTCCCCACGGCTATCCGGCTATCCTCAATGCTGCTGGTGTCGTACCCCCCCCCCCCCCCCCCCCTCTATCCTCCCTCCACCCCCACTCAGAGTGAATATGGACTGACCTGAACACTTGAACCCTCTGCACTTTATTTTTATTCACTATTAATTGTACTGTGTTGTTTTTGCACTGTCTTGTCCCCTTTTGCACTTGGTCCTAATGTTGTAACTGCACTCTGCTGTCCACCAAACCAAATTCCTAACATGTTTACATCATGTCATGGCAACAAAGGCTTCCGATTCTGATTTTGTTGCCCTGAAGCAGCACTTTCATTATGTCAGAGAGCTACGCCTGATCTATACATCGCGGTATAGTTGCATGCCAGTGTTGCACATGGAAAATAGCAGATCTTTAAGCTCACAATGCGTCACATCACACATAAGAGACGGACAGTAATTCAGGACATGAGGCTGAATATAATGCATTAGCATTATATTGCATATACTGTAGCTTAAATCAGTGGTTCCCAAACTTTTTCATGTCAAGGACCCCCAAATTGACACTAATGAGCCTGCGGACCCCCATTTGAAAAGATATGCCAGGGACCCCCATAAGAGAAGATGTTTACGGCTCTAGCAGTGATTCTCAACACGTTTTTATTTATTTCAAGCAAGGACTCCCCAGTTTCACCTGCATTAGTCTACGGTCCCCCATTTAATGTCATTTATATCTCTGGGACCTCCAATTTATATTGTAAAATCAATGTTAATGTAACGTGTACAAACTATCATTTGAGTTGGGTACCCCCTGGAACTCCCTCAAGGACCCCTGGGGGTCCCCGGACCCCACTTTGGGAACCACTGGCTAAGGTAATAGGCTGGCAGCATAATGGAGGGGCGATCTAGAGGAGTGTTTTAGACATTCTGATATAACCCATTTAGGCCCGACCTCAAAATTCTAAAAAAATCTTCTAAATCCTCCAGTTTTCTGAAATAAATATTTTCACGATTTTTCGAAAATAGCAGACCTACAAGCTCATAGCGCGCCACTCGGTGGCGCGCTATGAGCTTGTAGATCTGCTATTTTTCAATAGCTAAATATAACATAATGTTTGAAACACTAAAAGGGGTTCCCGCTCAAAATGGGATAATTACATTATATTCAGTAATTGATTTAACCTTTATTTCATTCTCGGAGGACACCATCAATGGTGCCGGGATGACAAATCAAAGTGAGAGCAGGACATTAAAAAACAAAAATGTCACAACATATTAAATGTAGACAGATATGCAAAGCAAACGCACTAATTGCTAATTGCATTGTGTGTAATTTAATCAAACAGAAGCACTCCAAGTGCACAAACAAACAAATAAATGTAATTATCTGTTAATTAACTAATTTAATTAATTAGTTAATTAACAGATAGACATTTATTTGTTGTGTAGCAAATAATATGAAGCATTTGTCTCTGTCTAATTTAACCCATTTTGGTCAGGAACGCCTTTTGGTGTTTTAAGCATTATGTTTAGCATTACAAGCTCAACATTTTTAACTAAAATCTTTGCTTCTGGAGGCTCCCTGGATTTCAGATGGGGGTCGGCAGCCAATTACATATATTTTTTGAGGTCCTTGACATGAAAATGTTTGAGAACGACTGACATAGAAACATGGGTTTTTCAGAAAACGTGGACGCACTCTGAGCTCTTTTTCTTTTTGCAGCAGTCGACAGGCTTGCAGTCTTTCATGCGTGTGCAGGAAGTTGCAAGATGCAAGTACGATAATGTTAAAGAGAAGTCCTATGGACCAGAGCTAGTGACTCCCTATCCTCATTGAAAACCACACTAAAACACATTGTGCAGATCCTTGATGCACTATTACTACGGAGGCTACCCCAACAGACGCTGACAGGCTGACAGGCGGCTGTCATGGTGGTGGCGCGTTTCACTCGCGAGGCTCGGCATCCCTCCAATGCCTGCAAACTAGTGATTATATGGTTGGTACCTACTGGGTGCTACTACTAACACATTATGATTACTTTTGTACTGCTTTGGAGTGATGCCAACAGATCAATTTCGTTGTACATGTGTGTAAACAGTGTTCAATGACAAAATAAAATCCATCCATCCATCCATCCTAAAAGACCACCTGTTGCAAAGAGCAACACGACTTAGATAATTAAGTCCACTAGCCTAGCTAACCATCAGAGTTACCCTCACACTGTTTTCTGTAGGCCTATAATGGGTATTGATGATTGATTAGTAATGTATGTCTTGTACAGTATGTCCTGATTATCAATTGAACACATAGGGACACATGAGGGCTTTTTGTGTTATCATCTCACTATAGAGTTTACGCTCATAAATTTATGTTAAACTTTATAAACTCTTGGACCCTTTTCTGTTTCGCCAGCTTAACGTAAACGTAAGCTGGCGATGGATTGGCCACACCCTTCACAAGCCTGCATCTGTTATCACAAGATACAGTACGCCCTGTTCTGGAACCCACAAGGGAGAAGGAAGAGGGGCAGACCAAGAAACACCTGGATGCAGCAGCAGGACAGCAGGAGAAAATGGCCCCGGGCCGGGATGCCTGGAGAGCTCTTGTTCGTGGCCTATGCCCAAGGTTCAAGGTTAGCTTTATTGTCCCTTGCGGGAAATTGGTTTGCAGCCAGATAATAGTAAAAAATCACACCCGTGTGAACTGAGTGGTGTAATATAGCCTGTCTGACGTAATGAAATCATGTCTGACGTAATGAAATCACACCCGGGTGAACAGGGTGAACATAGCAACCATGCTAATTTTTTCTGCACAGACTAACAAAGCCAGTTGTAGGAGTGGTTTACACCACTCAAAAATACACAACAAACAACATTCAAAACAAGACTAAGATCTAAGAACAGGGCACTAGAGACAGAGAATTCATGACATTCAATAGTGGCAAAGTCAGCAAAAGTGCATTAGTGGGCAATATGTGCAAAGAGGCAAGAATAAAGTGCTATCTGCTGTTCAGTCGAAAGTTGGGCGATAGGCGAAAGTAGTAGTAAGTATTGTCTCCAAAAAAAGTATTCAATCAATCAATCAATAAATCAATCAATCAATCAATCAATCAATCACCCAGCAAATGTAGCGGCCCTTCCAGCTTATGACACCAATATCTCCCCTTGCCAAGGAAGTAATTCCCTCTTAATGAGTGCTAGAGGATTACACAGGCTAGGTAGAGAGAAACTGGACATGATTATAGTTATGCACTCGATGTAAAAGTGATTAATATTAACACAGAAACAGGGATCCAATTGATGAATAACCCTGGAATGCACAGTGATTAGCACATTGGTCAGTGTGGACACTACAAGCAGTGAATTAATCGCCCTTCAGCAGGTTGTGTTTATTAAGTCTCTCTCTCTCTCTCTCTCTCTCTCTATTACTCATTCTTTTTCACTCTCTCATCTCACCCTCTCTTCACATCCTGGCATGCGGCCTAATGGGGGCGCTCCATCAACTCATTACTCTACTGGGTAAAACGGCTTTTTTTCTTTTTTACATGGAGCGAGCGAGCCACTGTGCTCCGAGTCCAAGCCGATTGAGCAAATTAAGGGGAAATCACACACAAAAAAACTTTCCCAGCCATGCCCCGATAAAGCGGTTTGAAGAATTTTCTCAGCTTTTGCCATTTATCAGAGGAATATGGCTGCCGTGGCAGACAATGCACTGTTCTGACACAGACATTAGCGGTCATGCCTGTACTACACAAATTATTACAGTGAAGAGTCGAAGACTGATGGATGCAGACAGACCGTTGAGCGTGTTTTGCTCTTGTATCAAACACGACTCGCACCCCCCCGCGAAATGTTTTAATGTAGTTAACAGTTAACGTAGTATTTTCCTCCCCCCTCAAATCTGAAATGATCTTGTATACAGATTTATTTGATTGTATAGACTGCTTAATTAAGTTAATTTAGGACCTTCTAGCAGTTAATTTCGTTTTATTAAACACATTTCTTCCATGTTTTGTAATGGCATCATCATGCTATTATGCCCGTGTGGATATACAGAGTGAACTTATAATGATAAATTCATATGATAATACCTTTTATATAATCACCAACATGAATTATGATTGTTATTTACAGCTAGGTAGAGTAGTGGGGCGAGATGGAAAAGGGGCGACCGTACCTGTAACCGAAGGTCCCACCCACCAAGTGTGAAGTGGTGCCGTGTCATTAGTCGGAGTGGCAGTGGTGGAAAGTAATTAAGTACTTTTACTTAAGTATTTAAGTAAAATGTTGAGGTATTTGTACTTTACTTGAGTATTTCCAATTCCCAGTACTTTTACTTCTACTCCACTACATCTCGGAGCCAAAATTTGTACTTTTACTCCACTACAATTATTTGAAAACATTAGTTACTACTAGTTACTTTGGCGGATTTTGGAAAACATACATTAACCACTTCAACCCTATACATTTTGGCCATTTGAAAATAGCCGATCTACAAGCTCACAGTCACAATGCGTCGCAACGCAACGCATTGAGAGCTTGTAGATAGTCTCTTTTCAATAGATTTCCTACACATGTTTTACTTGTGAAGTGGGACATTCTGCAGTATGAATACTTTTACTTTTAGTACTTTAAGTACATTTTGATGCCAATAATGTTGTACTTGTACTCAAGTACATTTTCAATTCCGTACTTTTACTTGTAACAAAGTAGTTCTAAATTGCAGTATTGGTACTTTTACTTACTGTAAGTAAAACAATTGAGTACTTTTTCCACCACTGCGGAGTGGCTGCATTACTAACCCTAAACCCTAAATGTAGATTTTTGAGCGATGGTAATAAGCAAATTAGCACAACACCCCAATGCCCCATTCAATTCAATTCAATTCAATTCAATTCAATTCAATTCAATTCAATTCATTGAGGGCTTGTATTAGCGTTCACATGACGTTCACATGTGTTCAGACTCCTCTGTGAACAAGCGTGCACGTGAACATGCTGTAAGACCATTATACCGTACGGTAACCCATCTCGTAAATCGGCTACCTTCGACCCGCGACACCACACCGCACGCAATGCCGTACGCTCTATGTAAACCCTCAAGTGAGGAAATAGTGAAAAAGAAAACAACATACCTGATGCCTTTGATCTGTGCAATGCTATGGTGGGAGATCCTAGACAGAGCTGAGATGACCTGGAGAGAAAAAAAGATGAGAAAATAAACAGTCAAATAAACAACAACG